>NW_028168500.1:0-160197 GCF_964237585.1 Gallinula chloropus | reverse complement strand
CAATCCCTTCTGTGACATCCCAATCCCTTCTGTGACATCACAATGCATTCTGTGACGTCACAATCCAGTCTGACACCCCACAATCCATTCTGTGACGTCACAATGCATTCTGTGATGTCACAATGCAAAGTATGACGTCACAATCCCCTCGCGTCACAATTCATTCTGTGACGTCACAATACATTCTGTGACGTCACAATCCAGTCTGACACACCACAATCCGTTCTGTGACGTCACAATGCATTCTGTGACGTCACAATCCAAAGTGTGACGTCACAATTCCCTCGCGTCATAATCCATTCTGTGACGTCACAATACATTCTGAGACGTCACAATGCATTCTGTGACGTCACAATCCATTCTGACACCCCACAATCCATTCTGTGACGTCACAATGCATTCTGTGACGTCACAATCCAAAGTGTGACGTCACAATCCCCTCGCGTCAAAATCCCTTCTGTGACGTCACAATCCATTCTGTGACGTCACAATCCATGCTATGACGTCACAATGGATTCTGTGACGTCACAATCCAGTCTGACACCCCACAATCCATTCTGTGACGTCACAATGCATTCTGTGACGTCACAATCCAAAGTGTGACGTCACAATCCAAAGTGTGACGTCACAATCCATTGTGTGACGTCACAATCCAAAGTGTGACGTCACAATCCAAAGTGTGACGTCAGAATCCATTCTGACACACCACAATCCATTCTGTGACGTCACAATGCATTCTGTGACATCACAACCCAAAGTGTGACGTCACAATCCATTCTGACACCCCACAATCCATTCTGTGATGTCATAATCCCTTCTGTGACGTCACAATCCATTCTATGACGTCACAATGCATTCTGTGACGTCACAATCCCTTCTGTGACGTCACAATCCAAAGTGTGACGTCACAACCCCCTCGCGTCACAATCCATTCGATGATGTCACAATCCCTTCTGTGACGTCACAATCCATTCTGTGACGTCACAATCCAGTCTGACACACCACAATACATTCTGTGACGTCACAATGCCTTCTGTGACGTCACAATGCATTCTGTGAGGTCACAATCCAAAGTGTGACGTCACAATCCATTCTGACACCCCACAATCCATTCTGTGACGTCACAATGCATTCTGTGACGTCACAATCCAAAGTGTGACGTCACAATCCCCTCGCGTCAAAATCCCTTATGTGACGTCACAATGCATTCTGTGACGTCACAATCCATGCTATGACGTCACAATGGATTCTGTGACGTCACAATCCAGTCTGACACCCCACAATCCATTCTGTGACGTCACAATGCATTCTGTGACGTCACAATCCAAAGTGTGATGTCACAACCCCCTCGCGTCACAATCCATTCGATGATGTCACAATCCCTTCTGTGACATCACAATCCCTTCTGTGACATCACAATGCATTCTGTGACGTCACAATCCAGTCTGACACCCCACAATCCATTCTGTGACGTCACAATGCATTCTGTGATGTCACAATGCAAAGTATGACGTCACAATCCCCTCGCGTCACAATTCATTCTGTGACGTCACAATCCATTCTGTGACGTCACAATGCATTCTGTGACGTCACAATCCAAAGTGTGATGTCACAACCCCCTCGCGTCACAATCCATTCGATGATGTCACAATCCCTTCTGTGACATCCCAATCCCTTCTGTGACATCACAATGCATTCTGTGACGTCACAATCCAGTCTGACACCCCACAATCCATTCTGTGACGTCACAATGCATTCTGTGATGTCACAATGCAAAGTATGACGTCACAATCCCCTCGCGTCACAATTCATTCTGTGATGTCACAATACATTCTGAGACGTCACAATGCATTCTGTGACGTCACAATCCATTCTGACACCCCACAATCCATTCTGTGACGTCACAATGCATTCTGTGAGGTCACAATCCAAAGTGTGACGTCACAATCCCCTCGCGTCAAAATCCCTTCTGTGACGTCACAATCCATTCTGTGACGTCACAATCCATGCTATGACGTCACAATGGATTCTGTGACGTCACAATCCAGTCTGACACCCCACAATCCATTCTGTGACGTCACAATGCATTCTGTGACGTCACAATCCAAAGTGTGACGTCACAATCCAAAGTGTGACGTCACAATCCATTGTGTGACGTCACAATCCAAAGTGTGACGTCACAATCCAAAGTGTGACGTCAGAATCCATTCTGACACACCACAATCCATTCTGTGACGTCACAATGCATTCTGTGACATCACAACCCAAAGTGTGACGTCACAATCCATTCTGACACCCCACAATCCATTCTGTGATGTCATAATCCCTTCTGTGACGTCACAATCCATTCTATGACGTCACAATGCATTCTGTGACGTCACAATCCCTTCTGTGACGTCACAATCCAAAGTGTGACGTCACAACCCCCTCGCGTCACAATCCATTCGATGATGTCACAATCCCTTCTGTGACGTCACAATCCATTCTGTGACGTCACAATCCAGTCTGACACACCACAATACATTCTGTGACGTCACAATGCCTTCTGTGACGTCACAATTCATTCTGTGAGGTCACAATCCAAAGTGTGACGTCACAATCCATTCTGACACCCCACAATCCATTCTGTGACGTCACAATGCATTCTGTGACGTCACAATCCAAAGTGTGACGTCACAATCCCCTCGCGTCAAAATCCCTTATGTGACGTCACAATGCATTCTGTGACGTCACAATCCATGCTATGACGTCACAATGGATTCTGTGACGTCACAATCCAGTCTGACACCCCACAATCCATTCTGTGACGTCACAATGAATTCTGTGACGTCACAATCCAAAGTGTGATGTCACAACCCCCTCGCGTCACAATCCATTCGATGATGTCACAATCCCTTCTGTGACATCACAATCCCTTCTGTGACATCACAATGCATTCTGTGACGTCACAATCCAGTCTGACACCCCACAATCCATTCTGTGACGTCACAATGCATTCTGTGATGTCACAATGCAAAGTATGACGTCACAATCCCCTCGCGTCACAATTCATTCTGTGACGTCACAATGCATTCTGTGATGTCACAATGCAAAGTATGACGTCACAATCCCCTCGCGTCACAATTCATTCTGTGACGTCACAATACATTCTGTGACGTCACAATGCATTCTGTGACGTCACAATCCAGTCTGACACCCCACAATCCATTCTGTGACGTCACAATGCATTCTGTGACGTCACAATCCAAAGTGTGACGTCACAATCCCCTCGCGTCAAAATCCATTCTGTGACGTCACAATCCATTCTGTGACGTCACAATCCATGCTATGACGTCACAATGGATTCTGTGACGTCACAATCCAGTCTAACACCCCACAATCCATTCTGTGACGTCAGAATGCATTCTGTGAGGTCACAATCCAAAGTGTGACGTCACAATCTGCTCGCGTCACAATCCATTCTGTGACGTCACAATGCATTCTGTGACGTCACAATACATTCTGTGACGTCACAATCCAAAGTGTGACGTCACAATCCATTCTGTGACGTCACAATGCATTCTGTGACGTCACACTTTGTATTGTGACGTCACAATGCATTCTGTGACGTCACAATCCATTGTGATACACCACAATGCATTCTTTGACGTCACAATGCATTCTGTGACGTCACAATCCAAAGTGTGACGTCACAATCCATTCTTACATCCCCAATCCATTCTGTGACGTCACAATGCATTCTGTGACGTCACAATCCAGTCTGACACCCCACAATCCATTCTGTGACGTCACAATGCATTCTGTGATGTCACAATGCAAAGTATGACGTCACAATCCCCTCGCGTCACAATTCATTCTGTGACGTCACAATACATTCTGAGACGTCACAATGTATTCTGTGACGTCACAATCCAAAGTGTGACGTCACAATCCCCTCGCGTCAAAATCCCTTCTGTGACGTCACAATATATTCTGTGACGTCACAATCCAAAGTGTGACGTCACAATCCCCTCGCGTCACAATCCATTCTGTGACGTCACAATCCCTTCTGTGACATCACAATCCAAAGTGTGACGTCACAACCCCCTCGCGTCACAATCCATTCGATGATGTCACAATCCCTTCTGTGACGTCACAATACATTCTGTGACGTCACAATCCAGTCTGACACCCCACAATCCATTCTGTGACGTCACAATGCATTCTGTGACGTCACAATCCAAAGTGTGATGTCACAACCCCCTCGCGTCACAATCCATTCGATGATGTCACAATCCCTTCTGTGACATCACAATCCCTTCTGTGACATCACAATGGATTCTGTGACGTCACAATCCAGTCTGACACCCCACAATCCATTCTGTGACGTCACAATGCATTCTGTGATGTCACAATGCAAAGTATGACGTCACAATCCCCTCGCGTCACAATCCATTCTGTGACGTCACAATACATTCTGTGACGTCACAATCCATGCTATGACGTCACAATGGATTCTGTGACGTCACAATGCGTTCTGTGACGTCACAATCCAATCTGTGACGTCACAATGCATTCTGTGACGTCACAATCCAAAGTGTGATGTCACAACCCCCTCGCGTCACAATCCATTCGATGATGTCACAATCCCTTCTGTGACATCACAATCCCTTCTGTGACATCACAATGCATTCTGTGACGTCACAATCCAGTCTGACACCCCACAATCCATTCTGTGACGTCACAATGCATTCTGTGACGTCACAATGCAAAGTATGACGTCACAATCCCCTCGCGTCACAATTCATTCTGTGACGTCACAATCCATTCTGTGACGTCACAATGCATTCTGTGACGTCACAGTACATTCTGTGACGTCACAATCCAAAGTGTGACGTCACAATCCATTCTGACAACCCACAATACATTCTGTGACGTCACAATGCATTCTGTTAGGTCACAATCCAAAGTGTGACGTCACAATCCATTCTGACACCCCACAATCCATTCTGTGACGTCACAATGCATTCTGTGAGGTCACAATCCAAAGTGTGACGTCACAATCCATTCTGACAACCCACAATACATTCTGTGACGTCACAATGCATTCTGTTAGGTCACAATCCAAAGTGTGACGTCACAATCCATTCTGACACCCCACAATCCATTCTGTGACGTCACAATGCATTCTGTGACGTCACAATCCAAAGTGTGACGTCACAATCCCCTCGCGTCAAAATCCCTTCTGTGACGTCACAATATATTCTGTGACGTCACAATCCATGCTATGACGTCACAATGGATTCTGTGACGTCACAATCCAGTCTGACACCCCACAATCCATTCTGTGACGTCACAATGAATTCTGTGACGTCACAATCCAAAGTGTGATGTCACAACCCCCTCGCGTCACAATCCATTCGATGATGTGACAATCCCTTCTGTGACATCACAATCCCTTCTGTGACATCACAATGCATTCTGTGACGTCACAATCCAGTCTGACACCCCACAATCCATTCTGTGACGTCACAATGCATTCTGTGATGTCACAATGCAAAGTATGACGTCACAATCCCCTCGCGTCAAAATCCCTTATGTGACGTCACAATGCATTCTGTGACGTCACAATCCATGCTATGACGTCACAATGGATTCTGTGACGTCACAATCCAGTCTGACACCCCACAATCCATTCTGTGACGTCACAATGCATTCTGTGACGTCACAATCCAAAGTGTGATGTCACAACCCCCTCGCGTCACAATCCATTCGATGATGTCACAATCCCTTCTGTGACATCACAATCCATTCTGTGACATCACAATACATTCTGTGACGTCACAAACCCAAAGTGTGACGTCACAATCCATTCTGACACCCCACAATCCAATCTGTGATGTCATAATCCCTTCTGTGACGTCACAATCCATTCTATGACGTCACAATGCATTCTGTGACGTCACAATCCAGTCTGACACCCAACAATGCATTCTGTGACGTCACAATACATTCTCTGACGACACAATCCAAAGTGTGACATCACAAACCCCTCGCGTCACAATACATTCGATGATGTCACAATCCCTTCTGTGACATCACAATACATTCTGTGACGTCACAATGCATTCTGTGAGGTCACAATCCAAAGTGTGACGTCACAATCCATTCTGACACCCCACAATCCATTCTGTGACGTCACAATGCATTCTGTGACGTCACAATCCAAAGTGTGACGTCACAATCCCCTCGCATCAGAATCCATTCTGTGATGTCACAATGCATTGTGTGACGTCACAATCCCTTCTGTGACGTCACAATGCATTCTGTGACGTCACAATCCAGTCTAACACCCCACAATCCATTCTGTGACGTCAGAATGCATTCTGTGAGGTCACAATCCAAAGTGAGACGTCACAATCTGCTCGCGTCACAATCCATTCTGTGACGTCACAATGCATTCTGTGACGTCACAATGCATTCTGTGACGTCACAATACATTCTGTGACGTCACAATCCAAAGTGTGACGTCACAATCCATTCTGTGACGTCACAATGCATTCTGTGACGTCACACTTTGTATTGTGACGTCACAATGCATTCTGTGACGTCACAATCCATTGTGATACACCACAATGCATTCTTTGACGTCACAATGCATTCTGTGACGTCACAATCCAAAGTGTGACGTCACAATCCATTCTTACACCCCCAATCCATTCTGTGACGTCACAATGCATTCTGTGATGTCACAATCCTAAGTGTGACGTCACAATCCATTCTGACAACCCACAATCCATTCTGTGATGTCATAATCCCTTCTGTGACGTCACAATCCATTCTATGACGTCACAATGCATTCTGTGACGTCACAATCCAGCCTGACACCCCACAATCCATTCTGTGACGTCACAATGCATTCTGTGACGTCACAATCCAAAGTGTGACGTCACAATCCCCTCGCGTCACAATCCATCCGATGATGTCACAATCCCTTCTGTGACGTCACAATCCATTCTGTGACGTCACAATGCATTCTGTGACGTCACAATACATTCTGTGACGTCACAATGCATTCTGTGACGTCGCAATCCAAAGTGTGACGTCACAATATATTCTGTGACGTCACAATCCATTCTGACAGACCACAATGCATTCTGTGACGTCACAATGCATTCTGTGACGTCACAATCCAAAGTGTGACGTCACAATCCATTCTGACACCCCACAATCCATTCTGTGAAGTCACAATACATTCTGTGAAGTCACAATCCAAAGTGTGACGTCACAATCCATTCTTACACCCCCAATCCATTCTGTGACGTCACAATCAATTCTGTGACGTCACATTCCATTCTGTGACGTCACAATCCAAAGTGTGACGTCACAATCCACTCGCGTCACAATCCGTTCTGTGATGTCATAATCCCTTCTGTGATGGCACATTCCATTCTATGTCTTCACAATGCATTCTGTGACGTCACAATCCATTCTGTGACGTCACAATCCAAAGTGTGACGTCACAATGCATTCTGTGACGTCACAATCCATTCTGACACCCCACAATCCATTCTGTGACGTCACAATCCAAAGTGTGACGTCACAATCCCCTCGCATCACAATCCATTCTGTGACGTCACAATCCCTTCTGTGACGTCACAATCCAAAGTGTGACGTCACAACCCCCTCGCGTCACAATCCATTCGATGATGTCACAATCCCTTCTGTGACGTCACAATCCATTCTGTGACGTCACAATCCAGTCTGACACCCCACAATACATTCTTTGACGTCACAATGCCTTCTGTGACGTCACAATCCAAAGTGTGACGTCACAATCCCAAGTGTGACGTCAGAATCCATTCTGACACCCCACAATACATTCTGTGACGTCACAATGCATTCTGTGACGTCACAATCCAAAGTGTGACGTCACAATCCATTCTGACACCCCACAATCCATTCTGTGAGGTCACAATCCAAAGTTTGACGTCACAATCCATTCTGACACCCCACAATCCATTCTGTGACGTCACAATGCATTCTGTGAGGTCACAATCCAAAGTGTGACGTCACAATCCATTCTGACACCCCACAATCCATTCTGTGACGTCACAATGCATTCTGTGACGTCACAATCCAAAGTGTGACGTCACAATCCCCTCGCGTCACAATCCATTCTGTGACGTCACAATATATTCTGTGACGTCACAATCCATGCTATGACGTCACAATGGATTCTGTGACGTCACAATCCAGTCTGACACCCCACAATCCATTCTGTGACGTCACAATGCATTCTGTGACGTCACAATCCAAAGTGTGATGTCACAACCCCCTCGCATCACAATCCATTCGATGATGTCACAATCCCTTCTGTGACATCACAATCCCTTCTGTGACATCACAATGCATTCTGTGACGTCACAATCCAGTCTGACACCCCACAATCCATTCTGTGACGTCACAATGCATTCTGTGACGTCACAATCCAGTCTGACACCCCACAATCCATTCTGTGACGTCACAATGCATTCTGTGATGTCACAATGCAAAGTATGACGTCACAATCCCCTCGCGTCACAATTCATTCTGTGACGTCACAATACATTCTGAGACGTCACAATGCATTCTGTGACGTCACAATCCATTCTGACACCCCACAATCCATTCTGTGACGTCACAATGCATTCTGTGACGTCACAATCCAAAGTGTGACGTCACAATCCCCTCGCGTCAAAATCCCTTCTGTGACGTCACAATGCATTCTGTGACGTCACAATCCAAAGTGTGACGTCACAATCCCCTCGCGTCACAATCCATTCTGTGACGTCACAATCCCTTCTGTGACATCACAATCCAAAGTGTGACGTCACAACCCCCTCGCGTCACAATCCATTCGATGATGTCACAATCCCTTCTGTGACGTCACAATCCATTCTGTGACGTCACAATACATTCTGTGACGTCACAATGCATTCTGTGACGTCACAATCCAAAGTGTGACGTCACAATATATTCTGTGACGTCACAATCCATTCTGACACACCACAATGCATTCTGTGACGTCACAATGCATTCTGTGACGTCACAATCCAAAGTGTGACGTCACAATCCATTCTGACACCCCACAATCCATTCTGTGAAGTCACAATACATTCTGTGACGTCACAATCCAAAGTGTGACGTCACAATCCATTCTTACACCCCCAAACCATTCTGTGACGTCACAATCAATTCTGTGACGTCACATTCCATTCTGTGACGTCACAATCCAAAGTGTGATGTCACCATCCACTCGCGTCACAATCCATTCTGTGATGTCATAATCCCTTCTGTGACGTCACAATCCATTCTATGACATCACAATGCATTCTGTGACGTCACAATCCAGTCTGACACCCCACAATCCATTCTGTGACGTCACAATGCATTCTGTGAGGTCACAATCCAAAGTGTGACGTCACAATCCCCTCGCGTCACAATCCATTCTGTGACGTCACAATCCCTTCTGTGACGTCACAATCCAAAGTGTGACGTCACAACCCCCTCGCGTCACAATCCATTCGATGATGTCACAATACATTCTGTGACGTCACAATCCATTCTGTGACGTCACAATCCAGTCTGACACCCCACAATACATTCTGTGACGTCACAATGCGTTCTGTGACGTCACAATCCAAAGTGTGACGTCACAATCCCAAGTGTGACGTCAGAATCCATTCTGACACCCCACAATCCATTCTGTGACGTCACAATGCATTCTGTGACGTCACAATCCAAAGTGTGATGTCACAACCCCCTCGCGTCACAATCCATTCGATGATGTCACAATCCCTTCTGTGACATCCCAATGCCTTCTGTGACATCACAATGCATTCTGTGACGTCACAATCCAGTCTGACACCCCACAATCCATTCTGTGACGTCACAATGCATTCTGTGATGTCACAATGCAAAGTATGACGTCACAATCCCCTCGCGTCACAATTCATTCTGTGACGTCACAATACATTCTGAGACGTCACAATGCATTCTGTGACGTCACAATCCATTCTGTGACGTCACAATCCATGCTATGACGTCACAATGGATTCTGTGACGTCACAATCCAGTCTGACACCCCACAATCCATTCTGTGACGTCACAATGCATTCTGTGACGTCACAATCCAAAGTGTGACGTCACAATCCAAAGTGTGACGTCACAATCCATTGTGTGACGTCACAATCCAAAGTGTGACGTCACAATCCAAAGTGTGACGTCAGAATCCATTCTGACACACCACAATCCATTCTGTGACGTCACAATGCATTCTGTGACATCACAACCCAAAGTGTGACGTCACAATCCATTCTGACACCCCACAATCCATTCTGTGATGTCATAATCCCTTCTGTGACGTCACAATCCATTCTATGACGTCACAATGCATTCTGTGACGTCACAATCCCTTCTGTGACGTCACAATCCAAAGTGTGACGTCACAACCCCCTCGCGTCACAATCCATTCGATGATGTCACAATCCCTTCTGTGACGTCACAATCCATTCTGTGACGTCACAATCCAGTCTGACACACCACAATACATTCTGTGACGTCACAATGCCTTCTGTGACGTCACAATCCAAAGTGTGACGTCACAATATATTCTGTGACGTCACAATCCATTCTGACACACCACAATGCATTCTGTGACGTCACAATGCATTCTGTGACGTCACAATCCAAAGTGTGACGTCACAATCCATTCTGACACCCCACAATCCATTCTGTGAAGTCACAATACATTCTGTGACGTCACAATCCAAAGTGTGACGTCACAATCCATTCTTACACCCCCAAACCATTCTGTGACGTCACAATCAATTCTGTGACGTCACATTCCATTCTGTGACGTCACAATCCAAAGTGTGATGTCACCATCCACTCGCGTCACAATCCATTCTGTGATGTCATAATCCCTTCTGTGACGTCACAATCCATTCTATGACATCACAATGCATTCTGTGACGTCACAATCCAGTCTGACACCCCACAATCCATTCTGTGACGTCACAATGCATTCTGTGAGGTCACAATCCAAAGTGTGACGTCACAATCCCCTCGCGTCACAATCCATTCTGTGACGTCACAATCCCTTCTGTGACGTCACAATCCAAAGTGTGACGTCACAACCCCCTCGCGTCACAATCCATTCGATGATGTCACAATCCCTTCTGTGACGTCACAATCCATTCTGTGACGTCACAATCCAGTCTGACACCCCACAATACATTCTGTGACGTCACAATGCGTTCTGTGACGTCACAATCCAAAGTGTGACGTCACAATCCCAAGTGTGACGTCAGAATCCATTCTGACACCCCACAATCCATTCTGTGACGTCACAATGCATTCTGTGACGTCACAATCCAAAGTGTGATGTCACAACCCCCTCGCGTCACAATCCATTCGATGATGTCACAATCCCTTCTGTGACATCCCAATCCCTTCTGTGACATCACAATGCATTCTGTGACGTCACAATCCAGTCTGACACCCCACAATCCATTCTGTGACGTCACAATGCATTCTGTGATGTCACAATGCAAAGTATGACGTCACAATCCCCTCGCGTCACAATTCATTCTGTGACGTCACAATACATTCTGAGACGTCACAATGCATTCTGTGACGTCACAATCCATTCTGACACCCCACAATCCATTCTGTGACGTCACAATGCATTCTGTGAGGTCACAATCCAAAGTGTGACGTCACAATCCCCTCGCGTCAAAATCCCTTCTGTGACGTCACAATCCATTCTGTGACGTCACAATCCATGCTATGACGTCACAATGGATTCTGTGACGTCACAATCCAGTCTGACACCCCACAATCCATTCTGTGACGTCACAATGCATTCTGTGACGTCACAATCCAAAGTGTGACGTCACAATCCAAAGTGTGACGTCACAATCCATTGTGTGACGTCACAATCCAAAGTGTGACGTCACAATCCAAAGTGTGACGTCAGAATCCATTCTGACACACCACAATCCATTCTGTGACGTCACAATGCATTCTGTGACATCACAACCCAAAGTGTGACGTCACAATCCATTCTGACACCCCACAATCCATTCTGTGATGTCATAATCCCTTCTGTGACGTCACAATCCATTCTATGACGTCACAATGCATTCTGTGACGTCACAATCCCTTCTGTGACGTCACAATCCAAAGTGTGACGTCACAACCCCCTCGCGTCACAATCCATTCGATGATGTCACAATCCCTTCTGTGACGTCACAATCCATTCTGTGACGTCACAATCCAGTCTGACACACCACAATACATTCTGTGACGTCACAATGCCTTCTGTGACGTCACAATCCAAAGTGTGACGTCACAATCCCAAGTGTGACGTCAGAATCCATTCTGACACCCCACAATCCATTCTGTGACGTCACAATGCATTCTGTGACGTCACAATCCAAAGTGTGACGTCACAATCCCCTCGCGTCAAAATCCCTTCTGTGACGTCACAATCCATTCTGTGACGTCACAATCCATGCTATGACGTCACAATGGATTCTGTGACGTCACAATCCAGTCTGACACCCCACAATCCATTCTGTGACGTCACAATGCATTCTGTGACGTCACAATCCAAAGTGTGATGTCACAACCCCCTCGCGTCACAATCCATTCGATGATGTCACAATCCCTTCTGTGACATGACAATCCATTCTGTGACATCACAATGGATTCTGTGACGTCACAATCCATTCTGACACACCACAATCCATTCTGTGACGTCACAATGCATTCTGTGACGTCACAATCCAAAGTGTGACGTCACAATCCATTGTGTGACGTCACAATCCATTCTGTGACGCCACAATCCATTCTGTGACGTCACAATCTAAAGTGTGACGTCACAACCCAAAGTGTGACGTCACAATCCATTCTGACACACCACAATCCATTCTGTGATGTCATAATCCCTTCTGTGACGTCACAATCCATTCTATGACGTCACAATGCATTCTGTGACGTCACAATCCATTCTGTGACGTCACAATCCAAAGTGTGACGTCACAATCCCCTCGCATCACAATCCATTCTGTGACGTCACAATCCCTTCTGTGACGTCACAATCCAAAGTGTGACGTCACAACCCCCTCGCGTCACAATCCATTCTGTGACGTCGCAATGCATTCTGTGAGTTCACAATCCAAAGTGTGACGTCACAATCCAGTCTGACACCCCACAATACATTCTGTGACGTCACAATGCCTTCTGTGACGTCACAATCCAAAGTGTGACGTCACAATCCCAAGTGTGACGTCAGAATCCATTCTGACACCCCACAATCCATTCTGTGACGTCACAATGCATTCTGTGACGTCACAATCCCTTCTGTGACGTCACAATGCATTCTGTGACGTCACAATCCAGTCTAACACCCCACAATCCATTCTGTGACGTCACAATGCATTCTGTGAGATCACAATCCAAAGTGTGACGTCACAATCTGCTCGCGTCACAATCCATTCTGTGACGTCACAATCCATTCTGTGACGTCACAATGCATTCTGTGACGTCACAATACATTCTGTGACGTCACAATCCAAAGTGTGACGTCACAATCCAGTCTGACACCCCACAATCCATTCTGTGACTTCACAATGCATTCTGTGACGTCACAATCCAAAGTGTGATGTCACAACCCCCTCGCGTCACAATCCATTCGATGATGTCACAATCCCTTCTGTGACATCACAATCCATTCTGTGACATCACAATACATTCTGTGACGTCACAAACCCAAAGTGTGACGTCACAATCCATTCTGACACCCCACAATCCAATCTGTGATGTCATAATCCCTTCTGTGACGTCACAATCCATTCTATGACGTCACAATGCATTCTGTGACGTCACAATCCAGTCTGACACCCAACAATGCATTCTGTGACGTCACAATACATTCTCTGACGTCACAATCCAAAGTGTGACATCACAAACCCCTCGCGTCACAATACATTCGATGATGTCACAATCCCTTCTGTGACATCACAATACATTCTGTGACGTCACAATGCATTCTGTGAGGTCACAATCCAAAGTGTGACGTCACAATCCATTCTGACACCCCACAATCCATTCTGTGACGTCACAATGCATTCTGTGACGTCACAATCCAAAGTGTGACGTCACAATCCCCTCGCATCAGAATCCATTCTGTGATGTCACAATGCATTGTGTGACGTCACAATCCCTTCTGTGACGTCACAATGCATTATGTGACGTCACAATCCAGTCTAACACCCCACAATCCATTCTGTGACGTCAGAATGCATTCTGTGAGGTCACAATCCAAAGTGAGACGTCACAATCTGCTCGCGTCACAATCCATTCTGTGACGTCACAATCCATTCTGTGACGTCACAATGCATTCTGTGACGTCACAATACATTCTGTGACGTCACAATCCAAAGTGTGACGTCACAATCCATTCTGTGACGTCACAATGCATTCTGTGACGTCACACTTTGTATTGTGACGTCACAATGCATTCTGTGACGTCACAATCCATTGTGATACACCACAATGCATTCTTTGACGTCACAATGCATTCTGTGACGTCACAATCCAAAGTGTGACGTCACAATCCATTCTTACACCCCCAATCCATTCTGTGACGTCACAATGCATTCTGTGATGTCACAATCCTAAGTGTGACGTCACAATCCATTCTGACAACCCACAATCCATTCTGTGATGTCATAATCCCTTCTGTGACGTCACAATCCATTCTATGACGTCACAATGCATTCTGTGACGTCACAATCCAGCCTGACACCCCACAATCCATTCTGTGACGTCACAATGCATTCTGTGACGTCACAATCCAAAGTGTGACGTCACAATCCCCTCGCGTCACAATCCATCCGATGATGTCACAATCCCTTCTGTGACGTCACAATCCATTCTGTGACGTCACAATACATTCTGTGACGTCACAATACATTCTGTGACGTCACAATGCATTCTGTGACGTCGCAATCCAAAGTGTGACGTCACAATATATTCTGTGACGTCACAATCCATTCTGACAGACCACAATGCATTCTGTGACGTCACAATGCATTCTGTGACGTCACAATCCAAAGTGTGACGTCACAATCCATTCTGACACCCCACAATCCATTCTGTGAAGTCACAATACATTCTGTGAAGTCACAATCCAAAGTGTGACGTCACAATCCATTCTTACACCCCCAATCCATTCTGTGACGTCACAATCAATTCTGTGACGTCACATTCCATTCTGTGACGTCACAATCCAAAGTGTGACGTCACAATCCACTCGCGTCACAATCCGTTCTGTGATGTCATAATCCCTTCTGTGATGGCACATTCCATTCTATGTCTTCACAATGCATTCTGTGACGTCACAATCCATTCTGTGATGTCACAATCCAAAGTGTGACGTCACAATGCATTCTGTGACGTCACAATCCATTCTGACACCCCACAATCCCTTCTGTGACGTCACAATCCATTCTGTGACGTCACAATCCATGCTATGACGTCACAATGGATTCTGTGACGTCACAATCCAGTCTGACACCCCACAATCCATTCTGTGACGTCACAATCCAAAGTGTGACGTCACAATCCCCTCGCATCACAATCCATTCTGTGACGTCACAATCCCTTCTGTGACGTCACAATCCAAAGTGTGACGTCACAACCCCCTCGCGTCACAATCCATTCGATGATGTCACAATCCCTTCTGTGACGTCACAATCCATTCTGTGACGTCACAATCCATTCTGACACCCCACAATCCATTCTGTGACGTCACAATGCATTCTGTGAGGTCACAATCCAAAGTGTGACGTCACAATCCATTCTGACACCCCACAATCCATTCTGTGACGTCACAATGCATTCTGTGACGTCACAATCCAAAGTGTGACGTCACAATCCCCTCGCGTCACAATCCATTCTGTGACGTCACAATATATTCTGTGACGTCACAATCCATGCTATGACGTCACAATGGATTCTGTGACGTCACAATCCAGTCTGACACCCCACAATCCATTCTGTGACGTCACAATGCATTCTGTGACGTCACAATCCAAAGTGTGATGTCACAACCCCCTCGCATCACAATCCATTCGATGATGTCACAATCCCTTCTGTGACATCACAATCCCTTCTGTGACATCACAATGCATTCTGTGACGTCACAATCCAGTCTGACACCCCACAATCCATTCTGTGACGTCACAATGCATTCTGTGACGTCACAATGCAAAGTATGACGTCACAATCCCCTCGCGTCACAATCCATTCTGTGACGTCACAATCCCTTCTGTGACATCACAATCCAAAGTGTGACGTCACAACCCCCTCGCGTCACAATCCATTCGATGATGTCACAATCCCTTCTGTGACGTCACAATCCATTCTGTGACGTCACAATACATTCTGTGACGTCACAATGCATTCTGTGACGTCACAATCCAAAGTGTGACGTCACAATATATTCTGTGACGTCACAATCCATTCTGACACACCACAATGCATTCTGTGACGTCACAATGCATTCTGTGACGTCACAATCCAAAGTGTGACGTCACAATCCATTCTGACACCCCACAATCCATTCTGTGAAGTCACAATACATTCTGTGACGTCACAATCCAAAGTGTGACGTCACAATCCATTCTTACACCCCCAAACCATTCTGTGACGTCACAATCAATTCTGTGACGTCACATTCCATTCTGTGACGTCACAATCCAAAGTGTGATGTCACCATCCACTCGCGTCACAATCCATTCTGTGATGTCATAATCCCTTCTGTGACGTCACAATCCATTCTATGACATCACAATGCATTCTGTGACGTCACAATCCAGTCTGACACCCCACAATCCATTCTGTGACGTCACAATGCATTCTGTGAGGTCACAATCCAAAGTGTGACGTCACAATCCCCTCGCGTCACAATCCATTCTGTGACGTCACAATCCCTTCTGTGACGTCACAATCCAAAGTGTGACGTCACAACCCCCTCGCGTCACAATCCATTCGATGATGTCACAATCCCTTCTGTGACGTCACAATCCATTCTGTGACGTCACAATCCAGTCTGACACCCCACAATACATTCTGTGACGTCACAATGCGTTCTGTGACGTCACAATCCAAAGTGTGACGTCACAATCCCAAGTGTGACGTCAGAATCCATTCTGACACCCCACAATCCATTCTGTGACGTCACAATGCATTCTGTGACGTCACAATCCAAAGTGTGATGTCACAACCCCCTCGCGTCACAATCCATTCGATGATGTCACAATCCCTTCTGTGACATCCCAATCCCTTCTGTGACATCACAATGCATTCTGTGACGTCACAATCCAGTCTGACACCCCACAATCCATTCTGTGACGTCACAATGCATTCTGTGATGTCACAATGCAAAGTATGACGTCACAATCCCCTCGCGTCACAATTCATTCTGTGACGTCACAATACATTCTGAGACGTCACAATGCATTCTGTGACGTCACAATCCATTCTGACACCCCACAATCCATTCTGTGACGTCACAATGCATTCTGTGAGGTCACAATCCAAAGTGTGACGTCACAATCCCCTCGCGTCAAAATCCCTTCTGTGACGTCACAATCCATTCTGTGACGTCACAATCCATGCTATGACGTCACAATGGATTCTGTGACGTCACAATCCAGTCTGACACCCCACAATCCATTCTGTGACGTCACAATGCATTCTGTGACGTCACAATCCAAAGTGTGACGTCACAATCCAAAGTGTGACGTCACAATCCATTGTGTGACGTCACAATCCAAAGTGTGACGTCACAATCCAAAGTGTGACGTCAGAACCCATTCTGACACACCACAATCCATTCTGTGACGTCACAATGCATTCTGTGACATCACAACCCAAAGTGTGACGTCACAATCCATTCTGACACCCCACAATCCATTCTGTGATGTCATAATCCCTTCTGTGACGTCACAATCCATTCTATGACGTCACAATGCATTCTGTGACGTCACAATCCCTTCTGTGACGTCACAATCCAAAGTGTGACGTCACAACCCCCTCGCGTCACAATCCATTCGATGATGTCACAATCCCTTCTGTGACGTCACAATCCATTCTGTGACGTCACAATCCAGTCTGACACACCACAATACATTCTGTGACGTCACAATGCCTTCTGTGACGTCACAATCCAAAGTGTGACGTCACAATCCCAAGTGTGACGTCAGAATCCATTCTGACACCCCACAATCCATTCTGTGACGTCACAATGCATTCTGTGACGTCACAATCCAAAGTGTGACGTCACACTCCCCTCGCATCACAATCCATTCTGTGACGTCACAATACATTCTGAGACGTCACAATGCATTCTGTGACGTCACAATCCATTCTGACACCCCACAATCCATTCTGTGACGTCACAATGCATTCTGTGACGTCACAATCCAAAGTGTGACGTCACAATCCCCTCGCGTCAAAATCCCTTCTGTGACGTCACAATCCATTCTGTGACGTCACAATCCATGCTATGACGTCACAATGGATTCTGTGACGTCACAATCCAGTCTGACACCCCACAATCCATTCTGTGACGTCACAATGCATTCTGTGACGTCACAATCCAAAGTGTGATGTCACAACCCCCTCGCGTCACAATCCATTCGATGATGTCACAATCCCTTCTGTGACATGACAATCCATTCTGTGACATCACAATGGATTCTGTGACGTCACAATCCATTCTGACACACCACAATCCATTCTGTGACGTCACAATGCATTCTGTGACGTCACAATCCAAAGTGTGACGTCACAATCCATTCTGTGACGCCACAATCCATTCTGTGACGTCACAATCTAAAGTGTGACGTCACAACCCAAAGTGTGACGTCACAATCCATTCTGACACACCACAATCCATTCTGTGATGTCATAATCCCTTCTGTGACGTCACAATCCATTCTATGACGTCACAATGCATTCTGTGACGTCACAATCCATTCTGTGACGTCACAATCCAAAGTGTGACGTCACAATCCCCTCGCATCACAATCCATTCTGTGACGTCACAATCCCTTCTGTGACGTCACAATCCAAAGTGTGACGTCACAACCCCCTCGCGTCACAATCCATTCTGTGACGTCGCAATGCATTCTGTGAGTTCACAATCCAAAGTGTGACGTCACAATCCAGTCTGACACCCCACAATACATTCTGTGACGTCACAATGCCTTCTGTGACGTCACAATCCAAAGTGTGACGTCACAATCCCAAGTGTGACGTCAGAATCCATTCTGACACCCCACAATCCATTCTGTGACGTCACAATGCATTCTGTGACGTCACAATCCCTTCTGTGACGTCACAATGCATTCTGTGACGTCACAATCCAGTCTAACACCCCACAATCCATTCTGTGACGTCACAATGCATTCTGTGAGATCACAATCCAAAGTGTGACGTCACAATCTGCTCGCGTCACAATCCATTCTGTGACGTCACAATCCATTCTGTGACGTCACAATGCATTCTGTGACGTCACAATACATTCTGTGACGTCACAATCCAAAGTGTGACGTCACAATCCAGTCTGACACCCCACAATCCATTCTGTGACTTCACAATGCATTCTGTGACGTCACAATCCAAAGTGTGATGTCACAACCCCCTCGCGTCACAATCCATTCGATGATGTCACAATCCCTTCTGTGACATCACAATCCATTCTGTGACATCACAATACATTCTGTGACGTCACAAACCCAAAGTGTGACGTCACAATCCATTCTGACACCCCACAATCCAATCTGTGATGTCATAATCCCTTCTGTGACGTCACAATCCATTCTATGACGTCACAATGCATTCTGTGACGTCACAATCCAGTCTGACACCCAACAATGCATTCTGTGACGTCACAATACATTCTCTGACGTCACAATCCAAAGTGTGACATCACAAACCCCTCGCGTCACAATACATTCGATGATGTCACAATCCCTTCTGTGACATCACAATACATTCTGTGACGTCACAATGCATTCTGTGAGGTCACAATCCAAAGTGTGACGTCACAATCCATTCTGACACCCCACAATCCATTCTGTGACGTCACAATGCATTCTGTGACGTCACAATCCAAAGTGTGACGTCACAATCCCCTCGCATCAGAATCCATTCTGTGATGTCACAATGCATTGTGTGACGTCACAATCCCTTCTGTGACGTCACAATACATTCTGTGACGTCACAATCCAGTCTAACACCCCACAATCCATTCTGTGACGTCAGAATGCATTCTGTGAGGTCACAATCCAAAGTGAGACGTCACAATCTGCTCGCGTCACAATCCATTCTGTGACGTCACAATCCATTCTGTGACGTCACAATGCATTCTGTGACGTCACAATACATTCTGTGACGTCACAATCCAAAGTGTGACGTCACAATCCATTCTGTGACGTCACAATGCATTCTGTGACGTCACACTTTGTATTGTGACGTCACAATGCATTCTGTGACGTCACAATCCATTGTGATACACCACAATGCATTCTTTGACGTCACAATGCATTCTGTGACGTCACAATCCAAAGTGTGACGTCACAATCCATTCTTACACCCCCAATCCATTCTGTGACGTCACAATGCATTCTGTGATGTCACAATCCTAAGTGTGACGTCACAATCCATTCTGACAACCCACAATCCATTCTGTGATGTCATAATCCCTTCTGTGACGTCACAATCCATTCTATGACGTCACAATGCATTCTGTGACGTCACAATCCAGCCTGACACCCCACAATCCATTCTGTGACGTCACAATGCATTCTGTGATGTCACAATCCAAAGTGTGACGTCACAATCCCCTCGCGTCACAATCCATCCGATGATGTCACAATCCCTTCTGTGACGTCACAATCCATTCTGTGACGTCACAATGCATTCTGTGACGTCACAATACATTCTGTGACGTCACAATGCATTCTGTGACGTCGCAATCCAAAGTGTGACGTCACAATATATTCTGTGACGTCACAATCCATTCTGACAGACCACAATGCATTCTGTGACGTCACAATGCATTCTGTGACGTCACAATCCAAAGTGTGACGTCACAATCCATTCTGACACCCCACAATCCATTCTGTGAAGTCACAATACATTCTGTGAAGTCACAATCCAAAGTGTGACGTCACAATCCATTCTTACACCCCCAATCCATTCTGTGACGTCACAATCAATTCTGTGACGTCACATTCCATTCTGTGACGTCACAATCCAAAGTGTGACGTCACAATCCACTCGCGTCACAATCCGTTCTGTGATGTCATAATCCCTTCTGTGATGGCACATTCCATTCTATGTCTTCACAATGCATTCTGTGACGTCACAATCCATTCTGTGACGTCACAATCCAAAGTGTGACGTCACAATGCATTCTGTGACGTCACAATCCATTCTGACACCCCACAATCCATTCTGTGACGTCACAATGCATTCTGTGACGTCACAATCCAAAGTGTGACGTCACAATCCCCTCGCGTCAAAATCCCTTCTGTGACGTCACAATCCATTCTGTGACGTCACAATCCATGCTATGACGTCACAATGGATTCTGTGACGTCACAATCCAGTCTGACACCCCACAATCCATTCTGTGACGTCACAATCCAAAGTGTGACGTCACAATCCCCTCGCATCACAATCCATTCTGTGACGTCACAATCCCTTCTGTGACGTCACAATCCAAAGTGTGACGTCACAACCCCCTCGCGTCACAATCCATTCGATGATGTCACAATCCCTTCTGTGACGTCACAATCCATTCTGTGACGTCACAATCCAGTCTGACACCCCACAATACATTCTTTGACGTCACAATGCCTTCTGTGACGTCACAATCCAAAGTGTGACGTCACAATCCCAAGTGTGACGTCAGAATCCATTCTGACACCCCACAATACATTCTGTGACGTCACAATGCATTCTGTGACGTCACAATCCAAAGTGTGACGTCACAATCCATTCTGACACCCCACAATCCATTCTGTGACGTCACAATGCATTCTGTGAGGTCACAATCCAAAGTGTGACGTCACAATCCATTCTGACACCCCACAATCCATTCTGTGACGTCACAATGCATTCTGTGACGTCACAATCCAAAGTGTGACGTCACAATCCCCTCGCGTCACAATCCATTCTGTGACGTCACAATATATTCTGTGACGTCACAATCCATGCTATGACGTCACAATGGATTCTGTGACGTCACAATCCAGTCTGACACCCCACAATCCATTCTGTGACGTCACAATGCATTCTGTGACGTCACAATCCAAAGTGTGATGTCACAACCCCCTCGCATCACAATCCATTCGATGATGTCACAATCCCTTCTGTGACATCACAATCCCTTCTGTGACATCACAATGCATTCTGTGACGTCACAATCCAGTCTGACACCCCACAATCCATTCTGTGACGTCACAATGCATTCTGTGATGTCACAATGCAAAGTATGACGTCACAATCCCCTCGCGTCACAATTCATTCTGTGACGTCACAATACATTCTGAGACGTCACAATGCATTCTGTGACGTCACAATCCATTCTGACACCCCACAATCCATTCTGTGACGTCACAATGCATTCTGTGACGTCACAATCCAAAGTGTGACGTCACAATCCCCTCGCGTCAAAATCCCTTCTGTGACGTCACAATGCATTCTGTGACGTCACAATCCAAAGTGTGACGTCACAATCCCCTCGCGTCACAATCCATTCTGTGTCGTCACAATCCCTTCTGTGACATCACAATCCAAAGTGTGACGTCACAACCCCCTCGCGTCACAATCCATTCGATGATGTCACAATCCCTTCTGTGACGTCACAATCCATTCTGTGACGTCACAATACATTCTGTGACGTCACAATGCATTCTGTGACGTCACAATCCAAAGTGTGACGTCACAATCCATTCTGTGACGTCACAATCCATTCTGACACACCACAATGCATTCTGTGACGTCACAATGCATTCTGTGACGTCACAATCCAAAGTGTGACGTCACAATCCATTCTGACACCCCACAATCCATTCTGTGAAGTCACAATACATTCTGTGACGTCACAATCCAAAGTGTGACGTCACAATCCATTCTTACACCCCCAAACCATTCTGTGACGTCACAATCAATTCTGTGACGTCACATTCCATTCTGTGACGTCACAATCCAAAGTGTGATGTCACCATCCACTCGCGTCACAATCCATTCTGTGATGTCATAATCCCTTCTGTGACGTCACAATCCATTCTATGACGTCACAATGCATTCTGTGACGTCACAATCCAGTCTGACACCCCACAATCCATTCTGTGACGTCACAATGCATTCTGTGAGGTCACAATCCAAAGTGTGACGTCACAATCCCCTCGCGTCACAATCCATTCTGTGACGTCACAATCCCTTCTGTGACGTCACAATCCAAAGTGTGACGTCACAACCCCCTCGCGTCACAATCCATTCGATGATGTCACAATCCCTTCTGTGACGTCACAATCCATTCTGTGACGTCACAATCCAGTCTGACACCCCACAATACATTCTGTGACGTCACAATGCGTTCTGTGACGTCACAATCCAAAGTGTGACGTCACAATCCCAAGTGTGACGTCAGAATCCATTCTGACACCCCACAATCCATTCTGTGACGTCACAATGCATTCTGTGACGTCACAATCCAAAGTGTGATGTCACAACCCCCTCGCGTCACAATCCATTCGATGATGTCACAATCCCTTCTGTGACATCCCAATCCCTTCTGTGACATCACAATGCATTCTGTGACGTCACAATCCAGTCTGACACCCCACAATCCATTCTGTGACGTCACAATGCATTCTGTGATGTCACAATGCAAAGTATGACGTCACAATCCCCTCGCGTCACAATTCATTCTGTGACGTCACAATACATTCTGAGACGTCACAATGCATTCTGTGACGTCACAATCCATTCTGACACCCCACAATCCATTCTGTGACGTCACAATGCATTCTGTGAGGTCACAATCCAAAGTGTGACGTCACAATCCCCTCGCGTCAAAATCCCTTCTGTGACGTCACAATCCATTCTGTGACGTCACAATCCATGCTATGACGTCACAATGGATTCTGTGACGTCACAATCCAGTCTGACACCCCACAATCCATTCTGTGACGTCACAATGCATTCTGTGACGTCACAATCCAAAGTGTGACGTCACAATCCAAAGTGTGACGTCACAATCCATTGTGTGACGTCACAATCCAAAGTGTGACGTCACAATCCAAAGTGTGACGTCAGAATCCATTCTGACACACCACAATCCATTCTGTGACGTCACAATGCATTCTGTGACATCACAACCCAAAGTGTGACGTCACAATCCATTCTGACACCCCACAATCCATTCTGTGATGTCATAATCCCTTCTGTGACGTCACAATCCATTCTATGACGTCACAATGCATTCTGTGACGTCACAATCCCTTCTGTGACGTCACAATCCAAAGTGTGACGTCACAACCCCCTCGCGTCACAATCCATTCGATGATGTCACAATCCCTTCTGTGACGTCACAATCCATTCTGTGACGTCACAATCCAGTCTGACACACCACAATACATTCTGTGACGTCACAATGCCTTCTGTGACGTCACAATCCAAAGTGTGACGTCACAATCCCAAGTGTGACGTCAGAATCCATTCTGACACCCCACAATCCATTCTGTGACGTCACAATGCATTCTGTGACGTCACAATCCAAAGTGTGACGTCACACTCCCCTCGCATCACAATCCATTCTGTGACGTCACAATACATTCTGAGACGTCACAATGCATTCTGTGACGTCACAATCCATTCTGACACCCCACAATCCATTCTGTGACGTCACAATGCATTCTGTGACGTCACAATCCAAAGTGTGACGTCACAATCCCCTCGCGTCAAAATCCCTTCTGTGACGTCACAATCCATTCTGTGACGTCACAATCCATGCTATGACGTCACAATGGATTCTGTGACGTCACAATCCAGTCTGACACCCCACAATCCATTCTGTGACGTCACAATGCATTCTGTGACGTCACAATCCAAAGTGTGATGTCACAACCCCCTCGCGTCACAATCCATTCGATGATGTCACAATCCCTTCTGTGACATGACAATCCATTCTGTGACATCACAATGGATTCTGTGACGTCACAATCCATTCTGACACACCACAATCCATTCTGTGACGTCACAATGCATTCTGTGACGTCACAATCCAAAGTGTGACGTCACAATCCATTGTGTGACGTCACAATCCATTCTGTGACGCCACAATCCATTCTGTGACGTCACAATCTAAAGTGTGACGTCACAACCCAAAGTGTGACGTCACAATCCATTCTGACACACCACAATCCATTCTGTGATGTCATAATCCCTTCTGTGACGTCACAATCCATTCTATGACGTCACAATGCATTCTGTGACGTCACAATCCATGCTATGACGTCACAATCCAAAGTATGACGTCACAATCCCCTCGCGTCACAATTCATTCTGTGACGTCACAATACATTCTGAGACGTCACAATGCATTCTGTGACGTCACAATCCATTCTGACACCCCACAATCCATTCTGTGACGTCACAATGCATTCTGTGACGTCACAATCCAAAGTGTGACGTCACAATCCCCTCGCGTCAAAATCCCTTCTGTGACATCACAATGCATTCTGTGACGTCACAATCCAAAGTGTGACGTCACAATCCCCTCGCGTCACAATCCATTCTGTGACGTCACAATCCCTTCTGTGACATCACAATCCAAAGTGTGACGTCACAACCCCCTCTCGTCACAATCCATTCGATGATGTCACAATCCCTTCTGTGACGTCACAATCCATTCTGTGACGTCACAATACATTCTGTGACGTCACAATGCATTCTGTGACGTCACAATCCAAAGTGTGACGTCACAATATATTCTGTGACGTCACAATCCATTCTGACACACCACAATGCATTCTGTGACGTCACAATGCATTCTGTGACGTCACAATCCAAAGTGTGACGTCACAATCCATTCTGACACCCCACAATCCATTCTGTGAAGTCACAATACATTCTGTGACGTCACAATCCAAAGTGTGACGTCACAATCCATTCTTACACCCCCAAACCATTCTGTGACGTCACAATCAATTCTGTGACGTCACATTCCATTCTGTGACGTCACAATCCAAAGTGTGATGTCACCATCCACTCGCGTCACAATCCATTCTGTGATGTCATAATCCCTTCTGTGACGTCACAATCCATTCTATGACATCACAATGCATTCTGTGACGTCACAATCCAGTCTGACACCCCACAATCCATTCTGTGACGTCACAATGCATTCTGTGAGGTCACAATCCAAAGTGTGACGTCACAATCCCCTCGCGTCACAATCCATTCTGTGACGTCACAATCCCTTCTGTGACGTCACAATCCAAAGTGTGACGTCACAACCCCCTCGCGTCACAATCCATTCGATGATGTCACAATCCCTTCTGTGACGTCACAATCCATTCTGTGACGTCACAATCCAGTCTGACACCCCACAATACATTCTGTGACGTCACAATGCGTTCTGTGACGTCACAATCCAAAGTGTGACGTCACAATCCCAAGTGTGACGTCAGAATCCATTCTGACACCCCACAATCCATTCTGTGACGTCACAATGCATTCTGTGACGTCACAATCCAAAGTGTGATGTCACAACCCCCTCGCGTCACAATCCATTCGATGATGTCACAATCCCTTCTGTGACATCCCAATCCCTTCTGTGACATCACAATGCATTCTGTGACGTCACAATCCAGTCTGACACCCCACAATCCATTCTGTGACGTCACAATGCATTCTGTGATGTCACAATGCAAAGTATGACGTCACAATCCCCTCGCGTCACAATTCATTCTGTGACGTCACAATACATTCTGAGACGTCACAATGCATTCTGTGACGTCACAATCCATTCTGACACCCCACAATCCATTCTGTGACGTCACAATGCATTCTGTGAGGTCACAATCCAAAGTGTGACGTCACAATCCCCTCGCGTCAAAATCCCTTCTGTGACGTCACAATCCATTCTGTGACGTCACAATCCATGCTATGACGTCACAATGGATTCTGTGACGTCACAATCCAGTCTGACACCCCACAATCCATTCTGTGACGTCACAATGCATTCTGTGACGTCACAATCCAAAGTGTGACGTCACAATCCAAAGTGTGACGTCACAATCCATTGTGTGACGTCACAATCCAAAGTGTGACGTCACAATCCAAAGTGTGACGTCAGAATCCATTCTGACACACCACAATCCATTCTGTGACGTCACAATGCATTCTGTGACATCACAACCCAAAGTGTGACGTCACAATCCATTCTGACACCCCACAATCCATTCTGTGATGTCATAATCCCTTCTGTGACGTCACAATCCATTCTATGACGTCACAATGCATTCTGTGACGTCACAATCCCTTCTGTGACGTCACAATCCAAAGTGTGACGTCACAACCCCCTCGCGTCACAATCCATTCGATGATGTCACAATCCCTTCTGTGACGTCACAATCCATTCTGTGACGTCACAATCCAGTCTGACACACCACAATACATTCTGTGACGTCACAATGCCTTCTGTGACGTCACAATCCAAAGTGTGACGTCACAATATATTCTGTGACGTCACAATCCATTCTGACACACCACAATGCATTCTGTGACGTCACAATGCATTCTGTGACGTCACAATCCAAAGTGTGACGTCACAATCCATTCTGACACCCCACAATCCATTCTGTGAAGTCACAATACATTCTGTGACGTCACAATCCAAAGTGTGACGTCACAATCCATTCTTACACCCCCAAACCATTCTGTGACGTCACAATCAATTCTGTGACGTCACATTCCATTCTGTGACGTCACAATCCAAAGTGTGATGTCACCATCCACTCGCGTCACAATCCATTCTGTGATGTCATAATCCCTTCTGTGACGTCACAATCCATTCTATGACATCACAATGCATTCTGTGACGTCACAATCCAGTCTGACACCCCACAATCCATTCTGTGACGTCACAATGCATTCTGTGAGGTCACAATCCAAAGTGTGACGTCACAATCCCCTCGCGTCACAATCCATTCTGTGACGTCACAATCCCTTCTGTGACGTCACAATCCAAAGTGTGACGTCACAACCCCCTCGCGTCACAATCCATTCGATGATGTCACAATCCCTTCTGTGACGTCACAATCCATTCTGTGACGTCACAATCCAGTCTGACACCCCACAATACATTCTGTGACGTCACAATGCCTTCTGTGACGTCACAATCCAAAGTGTGACGTCACAATCCCAAGTGTGACGTCAGAATCCATTCTGACACCCCACAATCCATTCTGTGACGTCACAATGCATTCTGTGACGTCACAATCCAAAGTGTGATGTCACAACCCCCTCGCGTCACAATCCATTCGATGATGTCACAATCCCTTCTGTGACATCCCAATCCCTTCTGTGACATCACAATGCATTCTGTGACGTCACAATCCAGTCTGACACCCCACAATCCATTCTGTGACGTCACAATGCATTCTGTGATGTCACAATGCAAAGTATGACGTCACAATCCCCTCGCGTCACAATTCATTCTGTGACGTCACAATACATTCTGAGACGTCACAATGCATTCTGTGACGTCACAATCCATTCTGACACCCCACAATCCATTCTGTGACGTCACAATGCATTCTGTGAGGTCACAATCCAAAGTGTGACGTCACAATCCCCTCGCGTCAAAATCCCTTCTGTGACGTCACAATCCATTCTGTGACGTCACAATCCATGCTATGACGTCACAATGGATTCTGTGACGTCACAATCCAGTCTGACACCCCACAATCCATTCTGTGACGTCACAATGCATTCTGTGACGTCACAATCCAAAGTGTGACGTCACAATCCAAAGTGTGACGTCACAATCCATTGTGTGACGTCACAATCCAAAGTGTGACGTCACAATCCAAAGTGTGACGTCAGAATCCATTCTGACACACCACAATCCATTCTGTGACGTCACAATGCATTCTGTGACATCACAACCCAAAGTGTGACGTCACAATCCATTCTGACACCCCACAATCCATTCTGTGATGTCATAATCCCTTCTGTGACGTCACAATCCATTCTATGACGTCACAATGCATTCTGTGACGTCACAATCCCTTCTGTGACGTCACAATCCAAAGTGTGACGTCACAACCCCCTCGCGTCACAATCCATTCGATGATGTCACAATCCCTTCTGTGACGTCACAATCCATTCTGTGACGTCACAATCCAGTCTGACACACCACAATACATTCTGTGACGTCACAATGCCTTCTGTGACGTCACAATCCAAAGTGTGACGTCACAATCCCAAGTGTGACGTCAGAATCCATTCTGACACCCCACAATCCATTCTGTGACGTCACAATGCATTCTGTGACGTCACAATCCAAAGTGTGACGTCACAATCCAGTCTGACACCCCACAATCCATTCTGTGACTTCACAATGCATTCTGTGACGTCACAATCCAAAGTGTGATGTCACAACCCCCTCGCGTCACAATCCATTCGATGATGTCACAATCCCTTCTGTGACATCACAATCCATTCTGTGACATCACAATACATTCTGTGACGTCACAAACCCAAAGTGTGACGTCACAATCCATTCTGACACCCCACAATCCAATCTGTGATGTCATAATCCCTTCTGTGACGTCACAATCCATTCTATGACGTCACAATGCATTCTGTGACGTCACAATCCAGTCTGACACCCAACAATGCATTCTGTGACGTCACAATACATTCTCTGACGTCACAATCCAAAGTGTGACATCACAAACCCCTCGCGTCACAATACATTCGATGATGTCACAATCCCTTCTGTGACATCACAATACATTCTGTGACGTCACAATGCATTCTGTGAGGTCACAATCCAAAGTGTGACGTCACAATCCATTCTGACACCCCACAATCCATTCTGTGACGTCACAATGCATTCTGTGACGTCACAATCCAAAGTGTGACGTCACAATCCCCTCGCATCAGAATCCATTCTGTGATGTCACAATGCATTGTGTGACGTCACAATCCCTTCTGTGACGTCACAATGCATTCTGTGACGTCACAATCCAGTCTAACACCCCACAATCCATTCTGTGACGTCAGAATGCATTCTGTGAGGTCACAATCCAAAGTGAGACGTCACAATCTGCTCGCGTCACAATCCATTCTGTGACGTCACAATCCATTCTGTGACGTCACAATGCATTCTGTGACGTCACAATACATTCTGTGACGTCACAATCCAAAGTGTGACGTCACAATCCATTCTGTGACGTCACAATGCATTCTGTGACGTCACACTTTGTATTGTGACGTCACAATGCATTCTGTGACGTCACAATCCATTGTGATACACCACAATGCATTCTTTGACGTCACAATGCATTCTGTGACGTCACAATCCAAAGTGTGACGTCACAATCCATTCTTACACCCCCAATCCATTCTGTGACGTCACAATGCATTCTGTGATGTCACAATCCTAAGTGTGACGTCACAATCCATTCTGACAACCCACAATCCATTCTGTGATGTCATAATCCCTTCTGTGACGTCACAATCCATTCTATGACGTCACAATGCATTCTGTGACGTCACAATCCAGCCTGACACCCCACAATCCATTCTGTGACGTCACAATGCATTCTGTGACGTCACAATCCAAAGTGTGACGTCACAATCCCCTCGCGTCACAATCCATCCGATGATGTCACAATCCCTTCTGTGACGTCACAATCCATTCTGTGACGTCACAATGCATTCTGTGACGTCACAATACATTCTGTGACGTCACAATGCATTCTGTGACGTCGCAATCCAAAGTGTGACGTCACAATATATTCTGTGACGTCACAATCCATTCTGACAGACCACAATGCATTCTGTGACGTCACAATGCATTCTGTGACGTCACAATCCAAAGTGTGACGTCACAATCCATTCTGACACCCCACAATCCATTCTGTGAAGTCACAATACATTCTGTGAAGTCACAATCCAAAGTGTGACGTCACAATCCATTCTTACACCCCCAATCCATTCTGTGACGTCACAATCAATTCTGTGACGTCACATTCCATTCTGTGACGTCACAATCCAAAGTGTGACGTCACAATCCACTCGCGTCACAATCGGTTCTGTGATGTCATAATCCCTTCTGTGATGGCACATTCCATTCTATGTCTTCACAATGCATTCTGTGACGTCACAATCCATTCTGTGACGTCACAATCCAAAGTGTGACGTCACAATGCATTCTGTGACGTCACAATCCATTCTGACACCCCACAATCCCTTCTGTGACGTCACAATCCATTCTGTGACGTCACAATCCATGCTATGACGTCACAATGGATTCTGTGACGTCACAATCCAGTCTGACACCCCACAATCCATTCTGTGACGTCACAATCCAAAGTGTGACGTCACAATCCCCTCGCATCACAATCCATTCTGTGACGTCACAATCCCTTCTGTGACGTCACAATCCAAAGTGTGACGTCACAACCCCCTCGCGTCACAATCCATTCGATGATGTCACAATCCCTTCTGTGACGTCACAATCCATTCTGTGACGTCACAATCCATTCTGACACCCCACAATCCATTCTGTGACGTCACAATGCATTCTGTGAGGTCACAATCCAAAGTGTGACGTCACAATCCATTCTGACACCCCACAATCCATTCTGTGACGTCACAATGCATTCTGTGACGTCACAATCCAAAGTGTGACGTCACAATCCCCTCGCGTCACAATCCATTCTGTGACGTCACAATATATTCTGTGACGTCACAATCCATGCTATGACGTCACAATGGATTCTGTGACGTCACAATCCAGTCTGACACCCCACAATCCATTCTGTGACGTCACAATGCATTCTGTGACGTCACAATCCAAAGTGTGATGTCACAACCCCCTCGCATCACAATCCATTCGATGATGTCACAATCCCTTCTGTGACATCACAATCCCTTCTGTGACATCACAATGCATTCTGTGACGTCACAATCCAGTCTGACACCCCACAATCCATTCTGTGACGTCACAATGCATTCTGTGACGTCACAATGCAAAGTATGACGTCACAATCCCCTCGCGTCACAATCCATTCTGTGACGTCACAATCCCTTCTGTGACATCACAATCCAAAGTGTGACGTCACAACCCCCTCGCGTCACAATCCATTCGATGATGTCACAATCCCTTCTGTGACGTCACAATCCATTCTGTGACGTCACAATACATTCTGTGACGTCACAATGCATTCTGTGACGTCACAATCCAAAGTGTGACGTCACAATATATTCTGTGACGTCACAATCCATTCTGACACACCACAATGCATTCTGTGACGTCACAATGCATTCTGTGACGTCACAATCCAAAGTGTGACGTCACAATCCATTCTGACACCCCACAATCCATTCTGTGAAGTCACAATACATTCTGTGACGTCACAATCCAAAGTGTGACGTCACAATCCATTCTTACACCCCCAAACCATTCTGTGACGTCACAATCAATTCTGTGACGTCACATTCCATTCTGTGACGTCACAATCCAAAGTGTGATGTCACCATCCACTCGCGTCACAATCCATTCTGTGATGTCATAATCCCTTCTGTGACGTCACAATCCATTCTATGACATCACAATGCATTCTGTGACGTCACAATCCAGTCTGACACCCCACAATCCATTCTGTGACGTCACAATGCATTCTGTGAGGTCACAATCCAAAGTGTGACGTCACAATCCCCTCGCGTCACAATCCATTCTGTGACGTCACAATCCCTTCTGTGACGTCACAATCCAAAGTGTGACGTCACAACCCCCTCGCGTCACAATCCATTCGATGATGTCACAATCCCTTCTGTGACGTCACAATCCATTCTGTGACGTCACAATCCAGTCTGACACCCCACAATACATTCTGTGACGTCACAATGCGTTCTGTGACGTCACAATCCAAAGTGTGACGTCACAATCCCAAGTGTGACGTCAGAATCCATTCTGACACCCCACAATCCATTCTGTGACGTCACAATGCATTCTGTGACGTCACAATCCAAAGTGTGATGTCACAACCCCCTCGCGTCACAATCCATTCGATGATGTCACAATCCCTTCTGTGACATCCCAATCCCTTCTGTGACATCACAATGCATTCTGTGACGTCACAATCCAGTCTGACACCCCACAATCCATTCTGTGACGTCACAATGCATTCTGTGATGTCACAATGCAAAGTATGACGTCACAATCCCCTCGCGTCACAATTCATTCTGTGACGTCACAATACATTCTGAGACGTCACAATGCATTCTGTGACGTCACAATCCATTCTGACACCCCACAATCCATTCTGTGACGTCACAATGCATTCTGTGAGGTCACAATCCAAAGTGTGACGTCACAATCCCCTCGCGTCAAAATCCCTTCTGTGACGTCACAATCCATTCTGTGACGTCACAATCCATGCTATGACGTCACAATGGATTCTGTGACGTCACAATCCAGTCTGACACCCCACAATCCATTCTGTGACGTCACAATGCATTCTGTGACGTCACAATCCAAAGTGTGACGTCACAATCCAAAGTGTGACGTCACAATCCATTGTGTGACGTCACAATCCAAAGTGTGACGTCACAATCCAAAGTGTGACGTCAGAACCCATTCTGACACACCACAATCCATTCTGTGACGTCACAATGCATTCTGTGACATCACAACCCAAAGTGTGACGTCACAATCCATTCTGACACCCCACAATCCATTCTGTGATGTCATAATCCCTTCTGTGACGTCACAATCCATTCTATGACGTCACAATGCATTCTGTGACGTCACAATCCCTTCTGTGACGTCACAATCCAAAGTGTGACGTCACAACCCCCTCGCGTCACAATCCATTCGATGATGTCACAATCCCTTCTGTGACGTCACAATCCATTCTGTGACGTCACAATCCAGTCTGACACACCACAATACATTCTGTGACGTCACAATGCCTTCTGTGACGTCACAATCCAAAGTGTGACGTCACAATCCCAAGTGTGACGTCAGAATCCATTCTGACACCCCACAATCCATTCTGTGACGTCACAATGCATTCTGTGACGTCACAATCCAAAGTGTGACGTCACACTCCCCTCGCATCACAATCCATTCTGTGACGTCACAATACATTCTGAGACGTCACAATGCATTCTGTGACGTCACAATCCATTCTGACACCCCACAATCCATTCTGTGACGTCACAATGCATTCTGTGACGTCACAATCCAAAGTGTGACGTCACAATCCCCTCGCGTCAAAATCCCTTCTGTGACGTCACAATCCATTCTGTGACGTCACAATCCATGCTATGACGTCACAATGGATTCTGTGACGTCACAATCCAGTCTGACACCCCACAATCCATTCTGTGACGTCACAATGCATTCTGTGACGTCACAATCCAAAGTGTGATGTCACAACCCCCTCGCGTCACAATCCATTCGATGATGTCACAATCCCTTCTGTGACATGACAATCCATTCTGTGACATCACAATGGATTCTGTGACGTCACAATCCATTCTGACACACCACAATCCATTCTGTGACGTCACAATGCATTCTGTGACGTCACAATCCAAAGTGTGACGTCACAATCCATTCTGTGACGCCACAATCCATTCTGTGACGCCACAATCCATTCTGTGACGTCACAACCCAAAGTGTGACGTCACAACCCAAAGTGTGACGTCACAATCCATTCTGACACACCACAATCCATTCTGTGATGTCATAATCCCTTCTGTGACGTCACAATCCATTCTATGACGTCACAATGCATTCTGTGACGTCACAATCCATTCTGTGACGTCACAATCCAAAGTGTGACGTCACAATCCCCTCGCATCACAATCCATTCTGTGACGTCACAATCCCTTCTGTGACGTCACAATCCAAAGTGTGACGTCACAACCCCCTCGCGTCACAATCCATTCTGTGACGTCGCAATGCATTCTGTGAGTTCACAATCCAAAGTGTGACGTCACAATCCAGTCTGACACCCCACAATACATTCTGTGACGTCACAATGCCTTCTGTGACGTCACAATCCAAAGTGTGACGTCACAATCCCAAGTGTGACGTCAGAATCCATTCTGACACCCCACAATCCATTCTGTGACGTCACAATGCATTCTGTGACGTCACAATCCCTTCTGTGACGTCACAATGCATTCTGTGACGTCACAATCCAGTCTAACACCCCACAATCCATTCTGTGACGTCACAATGCATTCTGTGAGATCACAATCCAAAGTGTGACGTCACAATCTGCTCGCGTCACAATCCATTCTGTGACGTCACAATCCATTCTGTGACGTCACAATGCATTCTGTGACGTCACAATACATTCTGTGACGTCACAATCCAAAGTGTGACGTCACAATCCAGTCTGACACCCCACAATCCATTCTGTGACTTCACAATGCATTCTGTGACGTCACAATCCAAAGTGTGATGTCACAACCCCCTCGCGTCACAATCCATTCGATGATGTCACAATCCCTTCTGTGACATCACAATCCATTCTGTGACATCACAATACATTCTGTGACGTCACAAACCCAAAGTGTGACGTCACAATCCATTCTGACACCCCACAATCCAATCTGTGATGTCATAATCCCTTCTGTGACGTCACAATCCATTCTATGACGTCACAATGCATTCTGTGACGTCACAATCCAGTCTGACACCCAACAATGCATTCTGTGACGTCACAATACATTCTCTGACGTCACAATCCAAAGTGTGACATCACAAACCCCTCGCGTCACAATACATTCGATGATGTCACAATCCCTTCTGTGACATCACAATACATTCTGTGACGTCACAATGCATTCTGTGAGGTCACAATCCAAAGTGTGACGTCACAATCCATTCTGACACCCCACAATCCATTCTGTGACGTCACAATGCATTCTGTGACGTCACAATCCAAAGTGTGACGTCACAATCCCCTCGCATCAGAATCCATTCTGTGATGTCACAATGCATTGTGTGACGTCACAATCCCTTCTGTGACGTCACAATACATTCTGTGACGTCACAATCCAGTCTAACACCCCACAATCCATTCTGTGACGTCAGAATGCATTCTGTGAGGTCACAATCCAAAGTGAGACGTCACAATCTGCTCGCGTCACAATCCATTCTGTGACGTCACAATCCATTCTGTGACGTCACAATGCATTCTGTGACGTCACAATACATTCTGTGACGTCACAATCCAAAGTGTGACGTCACAATCCATTCTGTGACGTCACAATGCATTCTGTGACGTCACACTTTGTATTGTGACGTCACAATGCATTCTGTGACGTCACAATCCATTGTGATACACCACAATGCATTCTTTGACGTCACAATGCATTCTGTGACGTCACAATCCAAAGTGTGACGTCACAATCCATTCTTACACCCCCAATCCATTCTGTGACGTCACAATGCATTCTGTGATGTCACAATCCTAAGTGTGACGTCACAATCCATTCTGACAACCCACAATCCATTCTGTGATGTCATAATCCCTTCTGTGACGTCACAATCCATTCTATGACGTCACAATGCATTCTGTGACGTCACAATCCAGCCTGACACCCCACAATCCATTCTGTGACGTCACAATGCATTCTGTGATGTCACAATCCAAAGTGTGACGTCACAATCCCCTCGCGTCACAATCCATCCGATGATGTCACAATCCCTTCTGTGACGTCACAATCCATTCTGTGACGTCACAATGCATTCTGTGACGTCACAAGACATTCTGTGACGTCACAATGCATTCTGTGACGTCGCAATCCAAAGTGTGACGTCACAATATATTCTGTGACGTCACAATCCATTCTGACAGACCACAATGCATTCTGTGACGTCACAATGCATTCTGTGACGTCACAATCCAAAGTGTGACGTCACAATCCATTCTGACACCCCACAATCCATTCTGTGAAGTCACAATACATTCTGTGAAGTCACAATCCAAAGTGTGACGTCACAATCCATTCTTACACCCCCAATCCATTCTGTGACGTCACAATCAATTCTGTGACGTCACATTCCATTCTGTGACGTCACAATCCAAAGTGTGACGTCACAATCCACTCGCGTCACAATCCGTTCTGTGATGTCATAATCCCTTCTGTGATGGCACATTCCATTCTATGTCTTCACAATGCATTCTGTGACGTCACAATCCATTCTGTGACGTCACAATCCAAAGTGTGACGTCACAATGCATTCTGTGACGTCACAATCCATTCTGACACCCCACAATCCATTCTGTGACGTCACAATGCATTCTGTGACGTCACAATCCAAAGTGTGACGTCACAATCCCCTCGCGTCAAAATCCCTTCTGTGACGTCACAATCCATTCTGTGACGTCACAATCCATGCTATGACGTCACAATGGATTCTGTGACGTCACAATCCAGTCTGACACCCCACAATCCATTCTGTGACGTCACAATCCAAAGTGTGACGTCACAATCCCCTCGCATCACAATCCATTCTGTGACGTCACAATCCCTTCTGTGACGTCACAATCCAAAGTGTGACGTCACAACCCCCTCGCGTCACAATCCATTCGATGATGTCACAATCCCTTCTGTGACGTCACAATCCATTCTGTGACGTCACAATCCAGTCTGACACCCCACAATACATTCTTTGACGTCACAATGCCTTCTGTGACGTCACAATCCAAAGTGTGACGTCACAATCCCAAGTGTGACGTCAGAATCCATTCTGACACCCCACAATACATTCTGTGACGTCACAATGCATTCTGTGACGTCACAATCCAAAGTGTGACGTCACAATCCATTCTGACACCCCACAATCCATTCTGTGAGGTCACAATCCAAAGTTTGACGTCACAATCCATTCTGACACCCCACAATCCATTCTGTGACGTCACAATGCATTCTGTGAGGTCACAATCCAAAGTGTGACGTCACAATCCATTCTGACACCCCACAATCCATTCTGTGACGTCACAATGCATTCTGTGACGTCACAATCCAAAGTGTGACGTCACAATCCCCTCGCGTCACAATCCATTCTGTGACGTCACAATATATTCTGTGACGTCACAATCCATGCTATGACGTCACAATGGATTCTGTGACGTCACAATCCAGTCTGACACCCCACAATCCATTCTGTGACGTCACAATGCATTCTGTGACGTCACAATCCAAAGTGTGATGTCACAACCCCCTCGCATCACAATCCATTCGATGATGTCACAATCCCTTCTGTGACATGACAATCCATTCTGTGACATCACAATGCATTCTGTGACGTCACAATCCAGTCTGACACCCCACAATCCATTCTGTGACGTCACAATGCATTCTGTGATGTCACAATGCAAAGTATGACGTCACAATCCCCTCGCGTCACAATTCATTCTGTGACGTCACAATACATTCTGAGACGTCACAATGCATTCTGTGACGTCACAATCCATTCTGACACCCCACAATCCATTCTGTGACGTCACAATGCATTCTGTGACGTCACAATCCAAAGTGTGACGTCACAATCCCCTCGCGTCAAAATCCCTTCTGTGACGTCACAATGCATTCTGTGACGTCACAATCCAAAGTGTGACGTCACAATCCCCTCGCGTCACAATCCATTCTGTGTCGTCACAATCCCTTCTGTGACATCACAATCCAAAGTGTGACGTCACAACCCCCTCGCGTCACAATCCATTCGATGATGTCACAATCCCTTCTGTGACGTCACAATCCATTCTGTGACGTCACAATACATTCTGTGACGTCACAATGCATTCTGTGACGTCACAATCCAAAGTGTGACGTCACAATCCATTCTGTGACGTCACAATCCATTCTGACACACCACAATGCATTCTGTGACGTCACAATGCATTCTGTGACGTCACAATCCAAAGTGTGACGTCACAATCCATTCTGACACCCCACAATCCATTCTGTGAAGTCACAATACATTCTGTGACGTCACAATCCAAAGTGTGACGTCACAATCCATTCTTACACCCCCAAACCATTCTGTGACGTCACAATCAATTCTGTGACGTCACATTCCATTCTGTGACGTCACAATCCAAAGTGTGATGTCACCATCCACTCGCGTCACAATCCATTCTGTGATGTCATAATCCCTTCTGTGACGTCACAATCCATTCTATGACGTCACAATGCATTCTGTGACGTCACAATCCAGTCTGACACCCCACAATCCATTCTGTGACGTCACAATGCATTCTGTGAGGTCACAATCCAAAGTGTGACGTCACAATCCCCTCGCGTCACAATCCATTCTGTGACGTCACAATCCCTTCTGTGACGTCACAATCCAAAGTGTGACGTCACAACCCCCTCGCGTCACAATCCATTCGATGATGTCACAATCCCTTCTGTGACGTCACAATCCATTCTGTGACGTCACAATCCAGTCTGACACCCCACAATACATTCTGTGACGTCACAATGCGTTCTGTGACGTCACAATCCAAAGTGTGACGTCACAATCCCAAGTGTGACGTCAGAATCCATTCTGACACCCCACAATCCATTCTGTGACGTCACAATGCATTCTGTGACGTCACAATCCAAAGTGTGATGTCACAACCCCCTCGCGTCACAATCCATTCGATGATGTCACAATCCCTTCTGTGACATCCCAATCCCTTCTGTGACATCACAATGCATTCTGTGACGTCACAATCCAGTCTGACACCCCACAATCCATTCTGTGACGTCACAATGCATTCTGTGATGTCACAATGCAAAGTATGACGTCACAATCCCCTCGCGTCACAATGCATTCTGTGACGTCACAATCCAAAGTGTGATGTCACAACCCCCTCGCGTCACAATCCATTCGATGATGTCACAATCCCTTCTGTGACATCCCAATCCCTTCTGTGACATCACAATGCATTCTGTGACGTCACAATCCAGTCTGACACCCCACAATCCATTCTGTGACGTCACAATGCATTCTGTGATGTCACAATGCAAAGTATGACGTCACAATCCCCTCGCGTCACAATTCATTCTGTGACGTCACAATACATTCTGAGACGTCACAATGCATTCTGTGACGTCACAATCCATTCTGACACCCCACAATCCATTCTGTGACGTCACAATGCATTCTGTGAGGTCACAATCCAAAGTGAGACGTCACAATCCCCTCGCGTCAAAATCCCTTCTGTGACGTCACAATCCATTCTGTGACGTCACAATCCATGCTATGACGTCACAATGGATTCTGTGACGTCACAATCCAGTCTGACACCCCACAATCCATTCTGTGACGTCACAATGCATTCTGTGACGTCACAATCCAAAGTGTGACGTCACAATCCAAAGTGTGACGTCACAATCCATTGTGTGACGTCACAATCCAAAGTGTGACGTCACAATCCAAAGTGTGACGTCAGAATCCATTCTGACACACCACAATCCATTCTGTGACGTCACAATGCATTCTGTGACATCACAACCCAAAGTGTGACGTCACAATCCATTCTGACACCCCACAATCCATTCTGTGATGTCATAATCCCTTCTGTGACGTCACAATCCATTCTATGACGTCACAATGCATTCTGTGACGTCACAATCCCTTCTGTGACGTCACAATCCAAAGTGTGACGTCACAACCCCCTCGCGTCACAATCCATTCGATGATGTCACAATCCCTTCTGTGACGTCACAATCCATTCTGTGACGTCACAATCCAGTCTGACACACCACAATACATTCTGTGACGTCACAATGCCTTCTGTGACGTCACAATCCAAAGTGTGACGTCACAATCCCAAGTGTGACGTCAGAATCCATTCTGACACCCCACAATCCATTCTGTGACGTCACAATGCATTCTGTGACGTCACAATCCAAAGTGTGACGTCACACTCCCCTCGCATCACAATCCATTCTGTGACGTCACAATACATTCTGAGACGTCACAATGCATTCTGTGACGTCACAATCCATTCTGACACCCCACAATCCATTCTGTGACGTCACAATGCATTCTGTGACGTCACAATCCAAAGTGTGACGTCACAATCCCCTCGCGTCAAAATCCCTTCTGTGACGTCACAATCCATTCTGTGACGTCACAATCCATGCTATGACGTCACAATGGATTCTGTGACGTCACAATCCAGTCTGACACCCCACAATCCATTCTGTGACGTCACAATGCATTCTGTGACGTCACAATCCAAAGTGTGATGTCACAACCCCCTCGCGTCACAATCCATTCGATGATGTCACAATCCCTTCTGTGACATGACAATCCATTCTGTGACATCACAATGGATTCTGTGACATCACAATGGATTCTGTGACGTCACAATCCATTCTGACACACCACAATCCATTCTGTGACGTCACAATGCATTCTGTGACGTCACAATCCAAAGTGTGACGTCACAATCCATTGTGTGACGTCACAATCCATTCTGTGACGCCACAATCCATTCTGTGACGTCACAATCTAAAGTGTGACGTCACAACCCAAAGTGTGACGTCACAATCCATTCTGACACACCACAATCCATTCTGTGATGTCATAATCCCTTCTGTGACGTCACAATCCATTCTATGACGTCACAATGCATTCTGTGACGTCACAATCCATGCTATGACGTCACAATCCAAAGTGTGACGTCACAATCCCCTCGCATCACAATCCATTCTGTGACGTCACAATCCCTTCTGTAACGTCACAATCCAAAGTGTGACGTCACAACCCCCTCGCGTCACAATCCATTCTGTGACGTCGCAATGCATTCTGTGAGTTCACAATCCAAAGTGTGACGTCACAATCCAGTCTGACACCCCACAATACATTCTGTGACGTCACAATGCCTTCTGTGACGTCACAATCCAAAGTGTGACGTCACAATCCCAAGTGTGACGTCAGAATCCATTCTGACACCCCACAATCCATTCTGTGACGTCACAATGCATTCTGTGACGTCACAATCCCTTCTGTGACGTCACAATGCATTCTGTGACGTCACAATCCAGTCTAACACCCCACAATCCATTCTGTGACGTCACAATGCATTCTGTGAGATCACAATCCAAAGTGTGACGTCACAATCTGCTCGCGTCACAATCCATTCTGTGACGTCACAATCCATTCTGTGACGTCACAATGCATTCTGTGACGTCACAATCCCAAGTGTGACGTCAGAATCCATTCTGACACCCCACAATACATTCTGTGACGTCACAATGCATTCTGTGACGTCACAATCCAAAGTGTGACGTCACAATCCATTCTGACACCCCACAATCCATTCTGTGAGGTCACAATCCAAAGTTTGACGTCACAATCCATTCTGACACCCCACAATCCATTCTGTGACGTCACAATGCATTCTGTGAGGTCACAATCCAAAGTGTGACGTCACAATCCCCTCGCGTCACAATCCATTCTGTGACGTCACAATATATTCTGTGACGTCACAATCCAGTCTGACACCCCACAATCCATTCTGTGACGTCACAATGCATTCTGTGACGTCACAATCCAAAGTGTGATGTCACAACCCCCTCGCATCACAATCCATTCGATGATGTCACAATCCCTTCTGTGACATCACAATCCCTTCTGTGACATCACAATGCATTCTGTGACGTCACAATCCAGTCTGACACCCCACAATCCATTCTGTGACGTCACAATGCATTCTGTGATGTCACAATGCAAAGTATGACGTCACAATCCCCTCGCGTCACAATTCATTCTGTGACGTCACAATACATTCTGAGACGTCACAATGCATTCTGTGACGTCACAATCCATTCTGACACCCCACAATCCATTCTGTGACGTCACAATGCATTCTGTGACGTCACAATCCAAAGTGTGACGTCACAATCCCCTCGCGTCAAAATCCCTTCTGTGACGTCACAATGCATTCTGTGACGTCACAATCCAAAGTGTGACGTCACAATCCCCTCGCGTCACAATCCATTCTGTGACGTCACAATCCCTTCTGTGACATCACAATCCAAAGTGTGACGTCACAACCCCCTCGCGTCACAATCCATTCGATGATGTCACAATCCCTTCTGTGACGTCACAATCCATTCTGTGACGTCACAATGCATTCTGTGACGTCACAATGCATTCTGTGACGTCACAATCCAAAGTGTGACGTCACAATCCATTCTGTGACGTCACAATCCATTCTGACACACCACAATGCATTCTGTGACGTCACAATGCATTCTGTGACGTCACAATCCAAAGTGTGACGTCACAATCCATTCTGACACCCCACAATCCATTCTGTGAAGTCACAATACATTCTGTGACGTCACAATCCAAAGTGTGACGTCACAATCCATTCTTACACCCCCAAACCATTCTGTGACGTCACAATCAATTCTGTGACGTCACATTCCATTCTGTGACGTCACAATCCAAAGTGTGATGTCACCATCCACTCGCGTCACAATCCATTCTGTGATGTCATAATCCCTTCTGTGACGTCACAATCCATTCTATGACGTCACAATGCATTCTGTGACGTCACAATCCAGTCTGACACCCCACAATCCATTCTGTGACGTCACAATGCATTCTGTGAGGTCACAATCCAAAGTGTGACGTCACAATCCCCTCGCGTCACAATCCATTCTGTGACGTCACAATCCCTTCTGTGACGTCACAATCCAAAGTGTGACGTCACAACCCCCTCGCGTCACAATCCATTCGATGATGTCACAATCCCTTCTGTGACGTCACAATCCATTCTGTGACGTCACAATCCAGTCTGACACCCCACAATACATTCTGTGACGTCACAATGCGTTCTGTGACGTCACAATCCAAAGTGTGACGTCACAATCCCAAGTGTGACGTCAGAATCCATTCTGACACCCCACAATCCATTCTGTGACGTCACAATGCATTCTGTGACGTCACAATGCATTCTGTGACGTCACAATCCAAAGTGTGATGTCACAACCCCCTCGCGTCACAATCCATTCGATGATGTCACAATCCCTTCTGTGACATCCCAATCCCTTCTGTGACATCACAATGCATTCTGTGACGTCACAATCCAGTCTGACACCCCACAATCCATTCTGTGACGTCACAATGCATTCTGTGATGTCACAATGCAAAGTATGACGTCACAATCCCCTCGCGTCACAATTCATTCTGTGACGTCACAATACATTCTGAGACGTCACAATGCATTCTGTGACGTCACAATCCATTCTGACACCCCACAATCCATTCTGTGACGTCACAATGCATTCTGTGAGGTCACAATCCAAAGTGTGACGTCACAATCCCCTCGCGTCAAAATCCCTTCTGTGACGTCACAATCCATTCTGTGACGTCACAATCCATGCTATGACGTCACAATGGATTCTGTGACGTCACAATCCAGTCTGACACCCCACAATCCATTCTGTGACGTCACAATGCATTCTGTGACGTCACAATCCAAAGTGTGACGTCACAATCCAAAGTGTGACGTCACAATCCATTGTGTGACGTCACAATCCAAAGTGTGACGTCACAATCCAAAGTGTGACGTCAGAATCCATTCTGACACACCACAATCCATTCTGTGACGTCACAATGCATTCTGTGACATCACAACCCAAAGTGTGACGTCACAATCCATTCTGACACCCCACAATCCATTCTGTGATGTCATAATCCCTTCTGTGACGTCACAATCCATTCTATGACGTCACAATGCATTCTGTGACGTCACAATCCCTTCTGTGACGTCACAATCCAAAGTGTGACGTCACAACCCCCTCGCGTCACAATCCATTCGATGATGTCACAATCCCTTCTGTGACGTCACAATCCATTCTGTGACGTCACAATCCAGTCTGACACACCACAATACATTCTGTGACGTCACAATGCCTTCTGTGACGTCACAATCCAAAGTGTGACGTCACAATCCCAAGTGTGACGTCAGAATCCATTCTGACACCCCACAATCCATTCTGTGACGTCACAATGCATTCTGTGACGTCACAATCCAAAGTGTGACGTCACACTCCCCTCGCATCACAATCCATTCTGTGACGTCACAATACATTCTGAGACGTCACAATGCATTCTGTGACGTCACAATCCATTCTGACACCCCACAATCCATTCTGTGACGTCACAATGCATTCTGTGACGTCACAATCCAAAGTGTGACGTCACAATCCCCTCGCGTCAAAATCCCTTCTGTGACGTCACAATCCATTCTGTGACGTCACAATCCATGCTATGACGTCACAATGGATTCTGTGACGTCACAATCCAGTCTGACACCCCACAATCCATTCTGTGACGTCACAATGCATTCTGTGACGTCACAATCCAAAGTGTGATGTCACAACCCCCTCGCGTCACAATCCATTCGATGATGTCACAATCCCTTCTGTGACATGACAATCCATTCTGTGACATCACAATGGATTCTGTGACGTCACAATCCATTCTGACACACCACAATCCATTCTGTGACGTCACAATGCATTCTGTGACGTCACAATCCAAAGTGTGACGTCACAATCCATTGTGTGACGTCACAATCCATTCTGTGACGCCACAATCCATTCTGTGACGTCACAATCTAAAGTGTGACGTCACAACCCAAAGTGTGACGTCACAATCCATTCTGACACACCACAATCCATTCTGTGATGTCATAATCCCTTCTGTGACGTCACAATCCATTCTATGACGTCACAATGCATTCTGTGACGTCACAATCCATGCTATGACGTCACAATCCAAAGTGTGACGTCACAATCCCCTCGCATCACAATCCATTCTGTGACGTCACAATCCCTTCTGTAACGTCACAATCCAAAGTGTGACGTCACAACCCCCTCGCGTCACAATCCATTCTGTGACGTCGCAATGCATTCTGTGAGTTCACAATCCAAAGTGTGACGTCACAATCCAGTCTGACACCCCACAATACATTCTGTGACGTCACAATGCCTTCTGTGACGTCAGAATCCAAAGTGTGACGTCACAATCCCAAGTGTGACGTCAGAATCCATTCTGACACCCCACAATCCATTCTGTGACGTCACAATGCATTCTGTGACGTCACAATCCCTTCTGTGACGTCACAATGCATTCTGTGACGTCACAATCCAGTCTAACACCCCACAATCCATTCTGTGACGTCACAATGCATTCTGTGAGATCACAATCCAAAGTGTGACGTCACAATCTGCTCGCGTCACAATCCATTCTGTGACGTCACAATCCATTCTGTGACGTCACAATGCATTCTGTGACGTCACAATCCATTCTGACACCCCACAATCCATTCTGTGACGTCACAATGCCTTCTGTGACGTCACAATCCAAAGTGTGACGTCACAATCCCAAGTGTGACGTCAGAATCCATTCTGACACCCCACAATCCATTCTGTGACGTCACAATGCATTCTGTGACGTCACAATCCCTTCTGTGACGTCACAATGCATTCTGTGACGTCACAATCCAGTCTAACACCCCACAATCCATTCTGTGACGTCACAATGCATTCTGTGAGATCACAATCCAAAGTGTGACGTCACAATCTGCTCGCGTCACAATCCATTCTGTGACGTCACAATCCATTCTGTGACGTCACAATGCATTCTGTGACGTCACAATACATTCTGTGACGTCACAATCCAAAGTGTGACGTCACAATCCAGTCTGACACCCCACAATCCATTCTGTGACTTCACAATGCATTCTGTGACGTCACAATCCAAAGTGTGACGTCACAACCCCCTCGCGTCACAATCCATTCGATGATGTCACAATCCCTTCTGTGACATCACAATCCATTCTGTGACGTCACAATGCATTCTGTGAGGTCACAATCCAAAGTGTGACGTCACAATCCATTCTGACACCCCACAATCCATTCTGTGACGTCACAATGCATTCTGTGACGTCACAATCCAAAGTGTGACGTCACAATCCCCTCGCATCAGAATCCATTCTGTGATGTCACAATGCATTGTGTGACGTCACAATCCCTTCTGTGACGTCACAATACATTCTGTGACGTCACAATCCAGTCTAACACCCCACAATCCATTCTGTGACGTCAGAATGCATTCTGTGAGGTCACAATCCAAAGTGAGACGTCACAATCTGCTCGCGTCACAATCCATTCTGTGACGTCACAATCCATTCTGTGACGTCACAATGCATTCTGTGACGTCACAATACATTCTGTGACGTCACAATCCAAAGTGTGACGTCACAATCCATTCTGTGACGTCACAATGCATTCTGTGACGTCACACTTTGTATTGTGACGTCACAATGCATTCTGTGACGTCACAATCCATTGTGATACACCACAATGCATTCTTTGACGTCACAATGCATTCTGTGACGTCACAATCCAAAGTGTGACGTCACAATCCATTCTTACACCCCCAATCCATTCTGTGACGTCACAATGCATTCTGTGATGTCACAATCCTAAGTGTGACGTCACAATCCATTCTGACAACCCACAATCCATTCTGTGATGTCATAATCCCTTCTGTGACGTCACAATCCATTCTATGACGTCACAATGCATTCTGTGACGTCACAATCCAGCCTGACACCCCACAATCCATTCTGTGACGTCACAATGCATTCTGTGATGTCACAATCCAAAGTGTGACGTCACAATCCCCTCGCGTCACAATCCATCCGATGATGTCACAATCCCTTCTGTGACGTCACAATCCATTCTGTGACGTCACAATGCATTCTGTGACGTCACAATACATTCTGTGACGTCACAATGCATTCTGTGACGTCGCAATCCAAAGTGTGACGTCACAATATATTCTGTGACGTCACAATCCATTCTGACAGACCACAATGCATTCTGTGACGTCACAATGCATTCTGTGACGTCACAATCCAAAGTGTGACGTCACAATCCATTCTGACACCCCACAATCCATTCTGTGAAGTCACAATACATTCTGTGAAGTCACAATCCAAAGTGTGACGTCACAATCCATTCTTACACCCCCAATCCATTCTGTGACGTCACAATCAATTCTGTGACGTCACATTCCATTCTGTGACGTCACAATCCAAAGTGTGACGTCACAATCCACTCGCGTCACAATCCGTTCTGTGATGTCATAATCCCTTCTGTGATGGCACATTCCATTCTATGTCTTCACAATGCATTCTGTGACGTCACAATCCATTCTGTGACGTCACAATCCAAAGTGTGACGTCACAATGCATTCTGTGACGTCACAATCCATTCTGACACCCCACAATCCATTCTGTGACGTCACAATGCATTCTGTGACGTCACAATCCAAAGTGTGACGTCACAATCCATTCTGTGACGCCACAATCCATTCTGTGACGTCACAATCTAAAGTGTGACGTCACAACCCAAAGTGTGACGTCACAACCCATTCTGACACACCACAATCCATTCTGTGATGTCATAATCCCTTCTGTGACGTCACAATCCATTCTATGACGTCACAATGCATTCTGTGACGTCACAATCCATTCTGTGACGTCACAATCCAAAGTGTGACGTCACAATCCCCTCGCATCACAATCCATTCTGTGACGTCACAATCCCTTCTGTGACGTCACAATCCAAAGTGTGACGTCACAACCCCCTCGCGTCACAATCCATTCTGTGACGTCGCAATGCATTCTGTGAGTTCACAATCCAAAGTGTGACGTCACAATCCAGTCTGACACCCCACAATACATTCTGTGACGTCACAATGCCTTCTGTGACGTCACAATCCAAAGTGTGACGTCACAATCCCAAGTGTGACGTCAGAATCCATTCTGACACCCCACAATCCATTCTGTGACGTCACAATGCATTCTGTGACGTCACAATCCCTTCTGTGACGTCACAATGCATTCTGTGACGTCACAATCCAGTCTAACACCCCACAATCCATTCTGTGACGTCACAATGCATTCTGTGAGATCACAATCCAAAGTGTGACGTCACAATCTGCTCGCGTCACAATCCATTCTGTGACGTCACAATCCATTCTGTGACGTCACAATGCATTCTGTGACGTCACAATACATTCTGTGACGTCACAATCCAAAGTGTGACGTCACAATACATTCTGTGATGTCACAATGCATTCTGTGAGGTCACAATCCAAAGTGTGACGTCACAATCCATTCTGACACCCCACAATCCGTTCTGTGACGTCACAATGCATTCTGTGACGTCACAATCCAAAGTGTGACGTCACAATTCCCTCGCGTCATAATCCATTCTGTGACGTCACAATACATTCTGAGACGTCACAATGCATTCTGTGACGTCACAATCCATTCTGACACCCCACAATCCATTCTGTGACGTCACAATGCATTCTGTGACGTCACAATCCAAAGTGTGACGTCACAATCCCCTCGCGTCAAAATCCCTTCTGTGACGTCACAATCCATTCTGTGACGTCACAATCCATGCTATGACGTCACAATGGATTCTGTGACGTCACAATCCAGTCTGACACCCCACAATCCATTCTGTGACGTCACAATCCAAAGTGTGACGTCACAATCCCCTCGCATCACAATCCATTCTGTGACGTCACAATCCCTTCTGTGACGTCACAATCCAAAGTGTGACGTCACAACCCCCTCGCGTCACAATCCATTCGATGATGTCACAATCCCTTCTGTGACGTCACAATCCATTCTGTGACGTCACAATCCAGTCTGACACCCCACAATACATTCTTTGACGTCACAATTCCTTCTGTGACGTCACAATCCAAAGTGTGACGTCACAATCCCAAGTGTGACGTCAGAATCCATTCTGACACCCCACAATCCATTCTGTGACGTCACAATGCATTCTGTGAGGTCACAATCCAAAGTGTGACGTCACAATCCATTCTGACACCCCACAATCCATTCTGTGACGTCACAATGCATTCTGTGACGTCACAATCCAAAGTGTGACGTCACAATCCCCTCGCGTCACAATCCATTCTGTGACGTCACAATATATTCTGTGACGTCACAATCCATGCTATGACGTCACAATGGATTCTGTGACGTCACAATCCAGTCTGACACCCCACAATCCATTCTGTGACGTCACAATGCATTCTGTGACGTCACAATCCAAAGTGTGATGTCACAACCCCCTCGCGTCACAATCCATTCGATGATGTCACAATCCCTTCTGTGACATCACAATCCCTTCTGTGACATCACAATGCATTCTGTGACGTCACAATCCAGTCTGACACCCCACAATCCATTCTGTGACGTCACAATGCATTCTGTGATGTCACAATGCAAAGTATGACGTCACAATCCCCTCGCGTCACAATTCATTCTGTGACGTCACAATGCATTCTGTGATGTCACAATGCAAAGAATGACGTCACAATCCCCTCGCGTCACAATTCATTCTGTGACGTCACAATACATTCTGAGACGTCACAATGCATTCTGTGACGTCACAATCCATTCTGACACCCCACAATCCATTCTGTGACGTCACAATGCATTCTGTGACGTCACAATCCAAAGTGTGACGTCACAATCCCCTCGCGTCAAAATCCCTTCTGTGACGTCACAATATATTCTGTGACGTCACAATCCATGCTATGACGTCACAATGGATTCTGTGACGTCACAATCCAGTCTGACACCCCACAATCCATTCTGTGACGTCACAATGCATTCTGTGACGTCACAATCCAAAGTGTGATGTCACAACCCCCTCGCGTCACAATCCATTCGATGATGTGACAATCCCTTCTGTGACATCACAATCCCTTCTGTGACATCACAATGCATTCTGTGACGTCACAATCCAGTCTGACACCCCACAATCCATTCTGTGACGTCACAATGCATTCTGTGATGTCACAATGCAAAGTATGACGTCACAATCCCCTCGCGTCACAATTCATTCTGTGACGTCACAATACATTCTGAGACGTCACAATGCATTCTGTGACGTCACAATCCATTCTGACACCCCACAATCCATTCTGTGACGTCACAATGCATTCTGTGACGTCACAATCCAAAGTGTGACGTCACAATCCCCTCGCGTCAAAATCCCTTATGTGACGTCACAATGCATTCTGTGACGTCACAATCCATGCTATGACGTCACAATGGATTCTGTGACGTCACAATCCAGTCTGACACCCCACAATCCATTCTGTGACGTCACAATGCATTCTGTGACGTCACAATCCAAAGTGTGATGTCACAACCCCCTCGCGTCACAATCCATTCGATGATGTCACAATCCCTTCTGTGACATCACAATCCATTCTGTGACATCACAATACATTCTGTGACGTCACAAACCCAAAGTGTGACGTCACAATCCATTCTGACACCCCACAATCCAATCTGTGATGTCATAATCCCTTCTGTGACGTCACAATCCATTCTATGACGTCACAATGCATTCTGTGACGTCACAATCCAGTCTGACACCCAACAATGCATTCTGTGACGTCACAATACATTCTCTGACGTCACAATCCAAAGTGTGACATCACAAACCCCTCGCGTCACAATACATTCGATGATGTCACAATCCCTTCTGTGACATCACAATACATTCTGTGACGTCACAATGCATTCTGTGAGGTCACAATCCAAAGTGTGACGTCACAATCCATTCTGACACCCCACAATCCATTCTGTGACGTCACAATGCATTCTGTGACGTCACAATCCAAAGTGTGACGTCACAATCCCCTCGCATCAGAATCCATTCTGTGATGTCACAATGCATTGTGTGACGTCACAATCCCTTCTGTGACGTCACAATACATTCTGTGACGTCACAATCCAGTCTAACACCCCACAATCCATTCTGTGACGTCAGAATGCATTCTGTGAGGTCACAATCCAAAGTGAGACGTCACAATCTGCTCGCGTCACAATCCATTCTGTGACGTCACAATCCATTCTGTGACGTCACAATGCATTCTGTGACGTCACAATACATTCTGTGACGTCACAATCCAAAGTGTGACGTCACAATCCATTCTGTGACGTCACAATGCATTCTGTGACGTCACACTTTGTATTGTGACGTCACAATGCATTCTGTGACGTCACAATCCATTGTGATACACCACAATGCATTCTTTGACGTCACAATGCATTCTGTGACGTCACAATCCAAAGTGTGACGTCACAATCCATTCTTACACCCCCAATCCATTCTGTGACGTCACAATGCATTCTGTGATGTCACAATCCTAAGTGTGACGTCACAATCCATTCTGACAACCCACAATCCATTCTGTGATGTCATAATCCCTTCTGTGACGTCACAATCCATTCTATGACGTCACAATGCATTCTGTGACGTCACAATCCAGCCTGACACCCCACAATCCATTCTGTGACGTCACAATGCATTCTGTGATGTCACAATCCAAAGTGTGACGTCACAATCCCCTCGCGTCACAATCCATCAGATGATGTCACAATCCCTTCTGTGACGTCACAATCCATTCTGTGACGTCACAATGCATTCTGTGACGTCACAATACATTCTGTGACGTCACAATGCATTCTGTGACGTCGCAATCCAAAGTGTGACGTCACAATATATTCTGTGACGTCACAATCCATTCTGACAGACCACAATGCATTCTGTGACGTCACAATGCATTCTGTGACGTCACAATCCAAAGTGTGACGTCACAATCCATTCTGACACCCCACAATCCATTCTGTGAAGTCACAATACATTCTGTGAAGTCACAATCCAAAGTGTGACGTCACAATCCATTCTTACACCCCCAATCCATTCTGTGACGTCACAATCAATTCTGTGACGTCACATTCCATTCTGTGACGTCACAATCCAAAGTGTGACGTCACAATCCACTCGCGTCACAATCCGTTCTGTGATGTCATAATCCCTTCTGTGATGGCACATTCCATTCTATGTCTTCACAATGCATTCTGTGACGTCACAATCCATTCTGTGACGTCACAATCCAAAGTGTGACGTCACAATGCATTCTGTGACGTCACAATCCATTCTGACACCCCACAATCCATTCTGTGACGTCACAATGCATTCTGTGACGTCACAATCCAAAGTGTGACGTCACAATCCCCTCGCGTCACAATCCCTTCTGTGACGTCACAATCCATTCTGTGACGTCACAATCCATGCTATGACGTCACAATGGATTCTGTGACGTCACAATCCAGTCTGACACCCCACAATCCATTCTGTGACGTCACAATCCAAAGTGTGACGTCACAATCCCCTCGCATCACAATCCATTCTGTGACGTCACAATCCCTTCTGTGACGTCACAATCCAAAGTGTGACGTCACAACCCCCTCGCGTCACAATCCATTCGATGATGTCACAATCCCTTCTGTGACGTCACAATCCATTCTGTGACGTCACAATCCAGTCTGACACCCCACAATACATTCTTTGACGTCACAATGCCTTCTGTGACGTCACAATCCAAAGTGTGACGTCACAATCCCAAGTGTGACGTCAGAATCCATTCTCACACCCCACAATACATTCTGTGACGTCACAATGCATTCTGTGACGTCACAATCCAAAGTGTGACGTCACAATCCATTCTGACACCCCACAATCCATTCTGTGAGGTCACAATCCAAAGTTTGACGTCACAATCCATTCTGACACCCCACAATCCATTCTGTGACGTCACAATGCATTCTGTGAGGTCACAATCCAAAGTGTGACGTCACAATCCATTCTGACACCCCACAATCCATTCTGTGACGTCACAATGCATTCTGTGACGTCACAATCCAAAGTGTGACGTCACAATCCCCTCGCGTCACAATCCATTCTGTGACGTCACAATATATTCTGTGACGTCACAATCCATGCTATGACGTCACAATGGATTCTGTGACGTCACAATCCAGTCTGACACCCCACAATCCATTCTGTGACGTCACAATGCATTCTGTGACGTCACAATCCAAAGTGTGATGTCACAACCCCCTCGCATCACAATCCATTCGATGATGTCACAATCCCTTCTGTGACATCACAATCCCTTCTGTGACATCACAATGCATTCTGTGACGTCACAATCCAGTCTGACACCCCACAATCCATTCTGTGACGTCACAATGCATTCTGTGATGTCACAATGCAAAGTATGACGTCACAATCCCCTCGCGTCACAATTCATTCTGTGACGTCACAATACATTCTGAGACGTCACAATGCATTCTGTGACGTCACAATCCATTCTGACACCCCACAATCCATTCTGTGACGTCACAATGCATTCTGTGACGTCACAATCCAAAGTGTGACGTCACAATCCCCTCGCGTCAAAATCCCTTCTGTGACGTCACAATGCATTCTGTGACGTCACAATCCAAAGTGTGACGTCACAATCCCCTCGCGTCACAATCCATTCTGTGACGTCACAATCCCTTCTGTGACATCACAATCCAAAGTGTGACGTCACAACCCCCTCGCGTCACAATCCATTCGATGATGTCACAATCCCTTCTGTGACGTCACAATCCATTCTGTGACGTCACAATACATTCTGTGACGTCACAATGCATTCTGTGACGTCACAATCCAAAGTGTGACGTCACAATATATTCTGTGACGTCACAATCCATTCTGACACACCACAATGCATTCTGTGACGTCACAATGCATTCTGTGACGTCACAATCCAAAGTGTGACGTCACAATCCATTCTGACACCCCACAATCCATTCTGTGAAGTCACAATACATTCTGTGACGTCACAATCCAAAGTGTGACGTCACAATCCATTCTTACACCCCCAAACCATTCTGTGACGTCACAATCAATTCTGTGACGTCACATTCCATTCTGTGACGTCACAATCCAAAGTGTGATGTCACCATCCACTCGCGTCACAATCCATTCTGTGATGTCATAATCCCTTCTGTGACGTCACAATCCATTCTATGACGTCACAATGCATTCTGTGACGTCACAATCCAGTCTGACACCCCACAATCCATTCTGTGACGTCACAATGCATTCTGTGACGTCACAATCCAAAGTGTGATGTCACAACCCCCTCGCGTCACAATCCATTCGATGATGTCACAATCCCTTCTGTGACATCCCAATCCCTTCTGTGACATCACAATGCATTCTGTGACGTCACAATCCAGTCTGACACCCCACAATCCATTCTGTGACGTCACAATGCATTCTGTGACGTCACAATGCAAAGTATGACGTCACAATCCCCTCGCGTCACAATTCATTCTGTGACGTCACAATACATTCTGAGACGTCACAATGCATTCTGTGACGTCACAATCCATTCTGACACCCCACAATCCATTCTGTGACGTCACAATGCATTCTGTGAGGTCACAATCCAAAGTGTGACGTCACAATCCCCTCGCGTCAAAATCCCTTCTGTGACGTCACAATCCATTCTGTGACGTCACAATCCATGCTATGACGTCACAATGGATTCTGTGACGTCACAATCCAGTCTGACACCCCACAATCCATTCTGTGACGTCACAATGCATTCTGTGACGTCACAATCCAAAGTGTGACGTCACAATCCAAAGTGTGACGTCACAATCCATTGTGTGACGTCACAATCCAAAGTGTGACGTCACAATCCAAAGTGTGACGTCAGAATCCATTCTGACACACCACAATCCATTCTGTGACGTCACAATGCATTCTGTGACATCACAACCCAAAGTGTGACGTCACAATCCATTCTGACACCCCACAATCCATTCTGTGATGTCATAATCCCTTCTGTGACGTCACAATCCATTCTATGACGTCACAATGCATTCTGTGACGTCACAATCCCTTCTGTGACGTCACAATCCAAAGTGTGACGTCACAACCCCCTCGCGTCACAATCCATTCGATGATGTCACAATCCCTTCTGTGACGTCACAATCCATTCTGTGACGTCACAATCCAGTCTGACACACCACAATACATTCTGTGACGTCACAATGCCTTCTGTGACGTCACAATCCAAAGTGTGACGTCACAATCCCAAGTGTGACGTCAGAATCCATTCTGACACCCCACAATCCATTCTGTGACGTCACAATGCATTCTGTGACGTCACAATCCAAAGTGTGACGTCACACTCCCCTCGCATCACAATCCATTCTGTGACGTCACAATACATTCTGAGACGTCACAATGCATTCTGTGACGTCACAATCCATTCTGACACCCCACAATCCATTCTGTGACGTCACAATGCATTCTGTGACGTCACAATCCAAAGTGTGACGTCACAATCCCCTCGCGTCAAAATCCCTTCTGTGACGTCACAATCCATTCTGTGACGTCACAATCCATGCTATGACGTCACAATGGATTCTGTGACGTCACAATCCAGTCTGACACCCCACAATCCATTCTGTGACGTCACAATGCATTCTGTGACGTCACAATCCAAAGTGTGATGTCACAACCCCCTCGCGTCACAATCCATTCGATGATGTCACAATCCCTTCTGTGACATGACAATCCATTCTGTGACATCACAATGGATTCTGTGACGTCACAATCCATTCTGACACACCACAATCCATTCTGTGACGTCACAATGCATTCTGTGACGTCACAATCCAAAGTGTGACGTCACAATCCATTGTGTGACGTCACAATCCATTCTGTGACGCCACAATCCATTCTGTGACGTCACAATCTAAAGTGTGACGTCACAACCCAAAGTGTGACGTCACAATCCATTCTGACACACCACAATCCATTCTGTGATGTCATAATCCCTTCTGTGACGTCACAATCCATTCTATGACGTCACAATGCATTCTGTGACGTCACAATCCATGCTATGACGTCACAATCCAAAGTGTGACGTCACAATCCCCTCGCATCACAATCCATTCTGTGACGTCACAATCCCTTCTGTAACGTCACAATCCAAAGTGTGACGTCACAACCCCCTCGCGTCACAATCCATTCTGTGACGTCGCAATGCATTCTGTGAGTTCACAATCCAAAGTGTGACGTCACAATCCAGTCTGACACCCCACAATACATTCTGTGACGTCACAATGCCTTCTGTGACGTCACAATCCAAAGTGTGACGTCACAATCCCAAGTGTGACGTCAGAATCCATTCTGACACCCCACAATCCATTCTGTGACGTCACAATGCATTCTGTGACGTCACAATCCCTTCTGTGACGTCACAATGCATTCTGTGACGTCACAATCCAGTCTAACACCCCACAATCCATTCTGTGACGTCACAATGCATTCTGTGAGATCACAATCCAAAGTGTGACGTCACAATCTGCTCGCGTCACAATCCATTCTGTGACGTCACAATCCATTCTGTGACGTCACAATGCATTCTGTGACGTCACAATACATTCTGTGACGTCACAATCCAAAGTGTGACGTCACAATCCATTCTGTGATGTCACAATGCATTCTGTGAGGTCACAATCCAAAGTGTGACGTCACAATCCATTCTGACACCCCACAATCCGTTCTGTGACGTCACAATGCATTCTGTGACGTCACAATCCAAAGTGTGACGTCACAATTCCCTCGCGTCATAATCCATTCTGTGACGTCACAATACATTCTGAGACGTCACAATGCATTCTGTGACGTCACAATCCATTCTGACACCCCACAATCCATTCTGTGACGTCACAATGCATTCTGTGACGTCACAATCCAAAGTGTGACGTCACAATCCCCTCGCGTCAAAATCCCTTCTGTGACGTCACAATGCATTCTGTGACGTCACAATCCATGCTATGACGTCACAATGGATTCTGTGACGTCACAATCCAGTCTGACACCCCACAATCCATTCTGTGACGTCACAATCCAAAGTGTGACGTCACAATCCCCTCGCATCACAATCCATTCTGTGACGTCACAATCCCTTCTGTGACGTCACAATCCAAAGTGTGACGTCACAACCCCCTCGCGTCACAATCCATTCGATGATGTCACAATCCCTTCTGTGACGTCACAATCCATTCTGTGACGTCACAATCCAGTCTGACACCCCACAATACATTCTTTGACGTCACAATTCCTTCTGTGACGTCACAATCCAAAGTGTGACGTCACAATCCCAAGTGTGACGTCAGAATCCATTCTGACACCCCACAATCCATTCTGTGACGTCACAATGCATTCTGTGAGGTCACAATCCAAAGTGTGACGTCACAATCCATTCTGACACCCCACAATCCATTCTGTGACGTCACAATGCATTCTGTGACGTCACAATCCAAAGTGTGACGTCACAATCCCCTCGCGTCACAATCCATTCTGTGACGTCACAATATATTCTGTGACGTCACAATCCATGCTATGACGTCACAATGGATTCTGTGACGTCACAATCCAGTCTGACACCCCACAATCCATTCTGTGACGTCACAATGCATTCTGTGACGTCACAATCCAAAGTGTGATGTCACAACCCCCTCGCGTCACAATCCATTCGATGATGTCACAATCCCTTCTGTGACATCACAATCCCTTCTGTGACATCACAATGCATTCTGTGACGTCACAATCCAGTCTGACACCCCACAATCCATTCTGTGACGTCACAATGCATTCTGTGATGTCACAATGCAAAGTATGACGTCACAATCCCCTCGCGTCACAATTCATTCTGTGACGTCACAATGCATTCTGTGATGTCACAATGCAAAGTATGACGTCACAATCCCCTCGCGTCACAATTCATTCTGTGACATCACAATACATTCTGAGACGTCACAATGCATTCTGTGACGTCACAATCCATTCTGACACCCCACAATCCATTCTGTGACGTCACAATGCATTCTGTGACGTCACAATCCAAAGTGTGACGTCACAATCCCCTCGCGTCAAAATCCCTTCTGTGACGTCACAATCCATTCTGTGACGTCACAATCCATGCTATGACGTCACAATGGATTCTGTGACGTCACAATCCAGTCTGACACCCCACAATCCATTCTGTGACGTCACAATGCATTCTGTGACGTCACAATCCAAAGTGTGATGTCACAACCCCCTCGCGTCACAATCCATTCGATGATGTCACAATCACTTCTGTGACATCACTATCCCTTCTGTGACATCACAATGCATTCTGTGACGTCACAATCCAGTCTGACACCCCACAATCCATTCTGTGACGTCACAATGCATTCTGTGAGGTCACAATCCAAAGTGTGACGTCACAATCCCCTCACGTCACAATCCATTCTGTGACGTCACAATGCATTCTGTGAGGTCACAATCCAAAGTGTGACGTCACAATCCGCTCGCGTCACAATGCATTCTGTGACGTCACAATCCCTTCTGTGACGTCACAATGCATTCTGTGACGTCACAATCCAGTCTGACACCCCACAATCCATTCTGTGACGTCACAATGCATTCTGTGAGGTCACAATCCAAAGTGTGAAGTCACAATCCATTCTGTGACGTCACAATCCATTCTGTGACATCACAATCCATTCTGTGACGTCACAATGCATTCTGTGACGTCACAATCCAGTCTGACACCCCACAATCCATTCTGTGACGTCACAATGCATTCTGTGACGTCACAATCCAAAGTGTGACGTCACAATCCCCGCGCGTCAAAATCCATTCTGTGACGTCACAATTCATTCTGTGACGTCACAATCCATGCTATGACGTCACAATCCAAAGTGTGACGTCACAATCCCCTCACGTCACAATCCATTCTGTGACGTCAGAATTCATTCTGTGACGTCACAATCCATTCTGTGACGTCACAATCCAAAGTGTGACGGCACAATCCCCTCGCATCACAATCCATTCTTTGACGTCACAATCCCTTCTGTGACGTCACAATCCAAAGTGTGACGTCACAACCCCCTCGCGCCACAATCCATTCGATGATGTCACAATCCCTTCTGTGACGTCACAATCCATTCTGTGACGTCACAATCCAGTCTGACACCCCACAATACATTCTGTGACGTCACAATGCCTTCTGTGACGTCACAATCCAAAGTGTGACGTCACAATCCCAAGTGTGACGTCAGAATCCATTCTGACACCCCACAATACATTCTGTGAAGTCACAATGCATTCTGTGACGTCACAATCCAAAGTGTGACATCACAACCCCCTCGCGTCACAATCCATTCGATGATGTCACAATCCCTTCTGTGACATCACAATCCCTTCTGTGACATCACAATGCATTCTGTGACGTCACAATCCAGTCTGACACCCCACAATCCATTCTGTGACGTCACAATGCATTCTGTGATGTCACAATGCAAAGTATGACGTCACAATCCCCTCGCGTCACAATTCATTCTGTGACGTCACAATACATTCTGAGACGTCACAATGCATTCTGTGACGTCACAATCCATTCTGACACCCCACAATCCATTCTGTGACGTCACAATGCATTCTGTGAGGTCACAATCCAAAGTGTGACGTCACAATCCCCTCGCGTCAAAATCCCTTCTGTGACGTCACAATCCATTCTGTGATGTCACAATCCAAAGTGTGACGTCACAATCCCCTCGCGTCACAATCCATTCTGTGACGTCACAATCCCTTCTGTGACATCACAATCCAAAGTGTGACGTCACAACCCCCTCGCGTCACAATCCATTCGATGATGTCACAATCCCTTCTGTGACGTCACAATACATTCTGTGACGTCACAATCCAGTCTGACACCCCACAATCCATTCTGTGACGTCACAATGCATTCTGTGACGTCACAATCCAAAGTGTGATGTCACAACCCCCTCGCGTCACAATCCATTCGATGATGTCACAATCCCTTCTGTGACATCACAATCCATTCTGTGACATCACAATACATTCTGTGACGTCACAATCCAGTCTGACACCCCACAATCCATTCTGTGACGTCACAATGCATTCTGTGATGTCACAATGCAAAGTGTGACGTCACAATCCCCTCGCGTCACAATCCATTCTGTGACGTCACAATACATTCTGAGACGTCACAATGCATTCTGTGACGTCACAATCCAGTCTGACACCCCACAATCCATTCTGTGACGTCACAATGCATTCTGTGACGTCACAATACATTCTGTGACGTCACAATCCAAAGTGTGACGTCACAATCCATTCTGAAACCCCACAATCCATTCTGTGACGTCACAATACATTCTGTGACGTCACAACTTAAAGTGTGACGTCACAATCCATTCTGACACCCCACAATGCATTCTGTGATGTCATAATCCCTTCTGTGACGTCACAATCCATTCTATGACGTCACAATGCATTCTGTGACGTCACAATCCAGTCTGACACCCAACAATGCATTCTGTGACGTCACAATACATTCTCTGACGTCACAATCCAAAGTGTGACATCACAAACCCCTCGCGTCACAATACATTCGATGATGTCACAATCCCTTCTGTGACATCACAATCCATTCTGTGACGTCGCAATGCATTCTGTGAGGTCACAATCCAAAGTGTGACATAACAATCCATTCTGACACCCCACAATCCATTCTGTGACGTCACAATGCATTCTGTGACGTCACAATCCAAAGTGTGACGTCACAATCCCCTCGCATCACAATCCATTCTGTGATGTCACAATGCATTCTGTGACGTCACAATCCCTTCTGTGACGTCACAATGCATTCTGTGACGTCACAATCCAGTCTAACACCCCACAATCCATTCTGTGACGTCACAATGCCTTCTGTGACGTCACAATCCAAAGTGTGACGTCACAATCCGCTCGCGTCACAATGCATTCTGTGACGTCACAGTACATTCTGTGACGTCACAATCCAAAGTGTGACGTCACAATACATTCTGTGACGTCACAATGCATTCTATGACGTCACAATGCATTCTGTGACGTCACAATCCATTCTGTGAGGTCACAATCCAAAGTGTGACGTCACAATCCCCTCGCGTCACAATCCATTCTGTGACGTCACAATCCCTTCTGTGACGTCACAATCCAAAGTGTGACGTCACAACCCCCTCGCGTCACAATCCATTCGATGATGTCACAATCCCTTCTGTGACGTCACAATCCATTCTGTGACGTCACAATCCAGTCTGACACCCCACAATACATTCTGTGACGTCACAATGCGTTCTGTGACGTCACAATCCAAAGTGTGACGTCACAATCCCAAGTGTGACGACAGAATCCATTCTGACACCCCACAATCCATTCTGTGACGTCACAATGCATTCTGTGACGTCACAATCCAAAGTGTGATGTCACAACCCCCTCGCGTCACAATCCATTCGATGATGTCACAATCCCTTCTGTGACATCCCAATCCCTTCTGTGACATCACAATGCATTCTGTGACGTCACAATCCAGTCTGACACCCCACAATCCATTCTGTGACGTCACAATGCATTCTGTGATGTCACAATGCAAAGTATGACGTCACAATCCCCTCGCGTCACAATTCATTCTGTGACGTCACAATACATTCTGAGACGTCACAATGCATTCTGTGACGTCACAATCCATTCTGACACCCCACAATCCATTCTGTGACACACAATGCATTCTGTGAGGTCACAATCCAAAGTGTGACGTCACAATCCCCTCGCGTCAAAATCCCTTCTGTGACGTCACAATCCATTCTGTGACGTCACAATCCAAAGTGTGATGTCACAACCCCCTCGCGTCACAATCCATTCGATGATGTCACAATCCCTTCTGTGACATGACAATCCATTCTGTGACATCACAATGGATTCTGTGACGTCACAATCCATTCTGACACACCACAATCCATTCTGTGACGTCACAATGCATTCTGTGACGTCACAATCCAAAGTGTGACGTCACAATCCATTGTGTGACGTCACAATCCATTCTGTGACGCCACAATCCATTCTGTGACGTCACAATCTAAAGTGTGACGTCACAACCCAAAGTGTGACGTCACAATCCATTCTGACACACCACAATCCATTCTGTGATGTCATAATCCCTTCTGTGACGTCACAATCCATTCTATGACGTCACAATGCATTCTGTGACGTCACAATCCATTCTGTGACGTCACAATCCAAAGTGTGACGTCACAATCCCCTCGCATCACAATCCATTCTGTGACGTCACAATCCCTTCTGTGACGTCACAATCCAAAGTGTGACGTCACAACCCCCTCGCGTCACAATCCATTCTGTGACGTCGCAATGCATTCTGTGAGTTCACAATCCAAAGTGTGACGTCACAATCCAGTCTGACACCCCACAATACATTCTGTGACGTCACAATGCCTTCTGTGACGTCACAATCCAAAGTGTGACGTCACAATCCCAAGTGTGACGTCAGAATCCATTCTGACACCCCACAATCCATTCTGTGACGTCACAATGCATTCTGTGACGTCACAATCCCTTCTGTGACGTCACAATGCATTCTGTGACGTCACAATCCAGTCTAACACCCCACAATCCATTCTGTGACGTCACAATGCATTCTGTGAGATCACAATCCAAAGTGTGACGTCACAATCTGCTCGCGTCACAATCCATTCTGTGACGTCACAATCCATTCTGTGACGTCACAATGCATTCTGTGACGTCACAATACATTCTGTGACGTCACAATCCAAAGTGTGACGTCACAATCCATTCTGTGATGTCACAATGCATTCTGTGAGGTCACAATCCAAAGTGTGACGTCACAATCCATTCTGACACCCCACAATCCGTTCTGTGACGTCACAATGCATTCTGTGACGTCACAATCCAAAGTGTGACGTCACAATTCCCTCGCGTCATAATCCATTCTGTGACGTCACAATACATTCTGAGACGTCACAATGCATTCTGTGACGTCACAATCCATTCTGACACCCCACAATCCATTCTGTGACGTCACAATGCATTCTGTGACGTCACAATCCAAAGTGTGACGTCACAATCCCCTCGCGTCAAAATCCCTTCTGTGACGTCACAATCCATTCTGTGACGTCACAATCCATGCTATGACGTCACAATGGATTCTGTGACGTCACAATCCAGTCTGACACCCCACAATCCATTCTGTGACGTCACAATCCAAAGTGTGACGTCACAATCCCCTCGCATCACAATCCATTCTGTGACGTCACAATCCCTTCTGTGACGTCACAATCCAAAGTGTGACGTCACAACCCCCTCGCGTCACAATCCATTCGATGATGTCACAATCCCTTCTGTGACGTCACAATCCATTCTGTGACGTCACAATCCAGTCTGACACCCCACAATACATTCTTTGACGTCACAATTCCTTCTGTGACGTCACAATCCAAAGTGTGACGTCACAATCCCAAGTGTGACGTCAGAATCCATTCTGACACCCCACAATCCATTCTGTGACGTCACAATGCATTCTGTGAGGTCACAATCCAAAGTGTGACGTCACAATCCATTCTGACACCCCACAATCCATTCTGTGACGTCACAATGCATTCTGTGACGTCACAATCCAAAGTGTGACGTCACAATCCCCTCGCGTCACAATCCATTCTGTGACGTCACAATATATTCTGTGACGTCACAATCCATGCTATGACGTCACAATGGATTCTGTGACGTCACAATCCAGTCTGACACCCCACAATCCATTCTGTGACGTCACAATGCATTCTGTGACGTCACAATCCAAAGTGTGATGTCACAACCCCCTCGCGTCACAATCCATTCGATGATGTCACAATCCCTTCTGTGACGTCACAATCCCTTCTGTGACATCACAATGCATTCTGTGACGTCACAATCCAGTCTGACACCCCACAATCCATTCTGTGACGTCACAATGCATTCTGTGATGTCACAATGCAAAGTATGACGTCACAATCCCCTCGCGTCACAATTCATTCTGTGACGTCACAATGCATTCTGTGATGTCACAATGCAAAGTATGACGTCACAATCCCCTCGCGTCACAATTCATTCTGTGACGTCACAATACATTCTGAGACGTCACAATGCATTCTGTGACGTCACAATCCATTCTGACACCCCACAATCCATTCTGTGACGTCACAATGCATTCTGTGACGTCACAATCCAAAGTGTGACGTCACAATCCCCTCGCGTCAAAATCCCTTCTGTGACGTCACAATCCATTCTGTGACGTCACAATCCATGCTATGACGTCACAATGGATTCTGTGACGTCACAATCCAGTCTGACACCCCACAATCCATTCTGTGACGTCACAATGCATTCTGTGACGTCACAATCCAAAGTGTGATGTCACAACCCCCTCGCGTCACAATCCATTCGATGATGTCACAATCACTTCTGTGACATCACTATCCCTTCTGTGACATCACAATGCATTCTGTGACGTCACAATCCAGTCTGACACCCCACAATCCATTCTGTGACGTCACAATGCATTCTGTGAGGTCACAATCCAAAGTGTGACGTCACAATCCCCTCACGTCACAATCCATTCTGTGACGTCACAATGCATTCTGTGAGGTCACAATCCAAAGTGTGACGTCACAATCCCCTCGCGTCACAATCCATTCTGTGACGTCACAATCCCTTCTGTGATGTCACAATCCAAAGTGTGACGTCACAACCCCCTCACGTCACAATCCATTCGATGATGTCACAATCCCTTCTGTGACGTCACAATACATTCTGTGACGTCACAATCCAGTCTGACACTTCACAATGCATTCTGTGACGTCACAATGCCTTCTGTGACGTCACAATCCAAAGTGTGACGTCACAATCCCAAGTGTGACGTCAGAATCCATTCTGACACCCCACAATACATTCTGTGAAGTCACAATGCATTCTGTGACGTCACAATCCAAAGTGTGACGTCACAATCCATTCTGACAACCCACAATCCATTCTGTGATGTCATAATCCCTTCTGTGACGTCACAATCCATAGTGTGACGTCACAATCCCAAGTGTGACGTCAGAATCCATTCTGACACCCCACAATACATTCTGTGAAGTCACAATGCATTCTGTGACGTCACAATCCAAAGTGTGACGTCACAATCCATTCTGACACCCCACAATCCATTCTGTGACGTCACAATGCATTCTGTGAGGTCACAATCCAAAGTGTGACGTCACAATCCATTCTGACACCCCACAATCCATTCTGTGACGTCACAATGCATTCTGTGACGTCACAATGCATTCTGTGACGTCACAATCCAAAGTGTGACGTCACAATCCCCTCGCTTCAGAATCCATTCTGTGAAGTCACAATGCATTCTGTGACGTCACAATCCCTTCTGTGACGTCACAATGCATTCTGTGACGTCACAATCCAGTCTGACACCCCACAATCCATTCTGTGACGTCACAATGCATTCTGTGAGGTCACAATCCAAAGTGTGACGTCACAATCCGCTCGCGTCACAATGCATTCTGTGACGTCACAATCCCTTCTGTGACGTCACAATGCATTCTGTGACGTCACAATCCAGTCTGACACCCCACAATCCATTCTGTGACGTCACAATGCATTCTGTGAGGTCACAATCCAAAGTGTGAAGTCACAATCCATTCTGTGACGTCACAATCCATTCTGTGACGTCACAATCCATTCTGTGACGTCACAATGCATTCTGTGACGTCACAATCCAGTCTGACACCCCACAATCCATTCTGTGACGTCACAATGCATTCTGTGACGTCACAATCCAAAGTGTGACGTCACAATCCCCGCGCGTCAAAATCCATTCTGTGACGTCAAAATTCATTCTGTGACGTCACAATCCATGCTATGACGTCACAATCCAAAGTGTGACGTCACAATCCCCTCACGTCACAATCCATTCTGTGACGTCAGAATTCATTCTGTGACGTCACAATCCATTCTGTGACGTCACAATCCAAAGTGTGACGGCACAATCCCCTCGCATCACAATCAATTCTGTGACGTCACAATCCCTTCTGTGACGTCACAATCCAAAGTGTGACGTCACAACCCCCTCGCGTCACAATCCATTCGATGATGTCACAATCCCTTCTGTGACGTCACAATCCATTCTGTGACGTCACAATCCAGTCTGACACCCCACAATACATTCTGTGACGTCACAATGCCTTCTGTGACGTCACAATCCAAAGTGTGACGTCACAATCCCAAGTGTGACGTCAGAATCCATTCTGACACCCCACAATACATTCTGTGAAGTCACAATGCATTCTGTGACGTCACAATCCAAAGTGTGACATCACAACCCCCTCGCGTCACAATCCATTCGATGATGTCACAATCCCTTCTGTGACATCACAATCCCTTCTGTGACATCACAATGCATTCTGTGACGTCACAATCCAGTCTGACACCCCACAATCCATTCTGTGACGTCACAATGCATTCTGTGATGTCACAATGCAAAGAATGACGTCACAATCCCCTCGCGTCACAATTCATTCTGTGACGTCACAATACATTCTGAGACGTCACAATGCATTCTGTGACGTCACAATCCATTCTGACACCCCACAATCCATTCTGTGACGTCACAATGCATTCTGTGAGGTCACAATCCAAAGTGTGACGTCACAATCCCCTCGCGTCAAAATCCCTTCTGTGACGTCACAATCCATTCTGTGATGTCACAATCCAAAGTGTGACGTCACAATCCCCTCGCGTCACAATCCATTCTGTGACGTCACAATCCCTTCTGTGACATCACAATCCAAAGTGTGACGTCACAACCCCCTCGCGTCACAATCCATTCGATGATGTCACAATCCCTTCTGTGACGTCACAATACATTCTGTGACGTCACAATCCAGTCTGACACCCCACAATCCATTCTGTGACGTCACAATGCATTCTGTGACGTCACAATCCAAAGTGTGATGTCACAACCCCCTCGCGTCACAATCCATTCGATGATGTCACAATCCCTTCTGTGACATCACAATCCATTCTGTGACATCACAATACATTCTGTGACGTCACAATCCAGTCTGACACCCCACAATCCATTCTGTGACGTCACAATGCATTCTGTGATGTCACAATGCAAAGTGTGACGTCACAATCCCCTCGCGTCACAATCCATTCTGTGACGTCACAATACATTCTGAGACGTCACAATGCATTCTGTGACGTCACAATCCAGTCTGACACCCCACAATCCATTCTGTGACGTCACAATGCATTCTGTGACGTCACAATACATTCTGTGACGTCACAATCCAAAGTGTGACGTCACAATCCATTCTGAAACCCCACAATCCATTCTGTGACGTCACAATACATTCTGTGACGTCACAACTTAAAGTGTGACGTCACAATCCATTCTGACACCCCACAATGCATTCTGTGATGTCATAATCCCTTCTGTGACGTCACAATCCATTCTATGACGTCACAATGCATTCTGTGACGTCACAATCCAGTCTGACACCCAACAATGCATTCTGTGACGTCACAATACATTCTCTGACGTCACAATCCAAAGTGTGACATCACAAACCCCTCGCGTCACAATACATTCGATGATGTCACAATCCCTTCTGTGACATCACAATCCATTCTGTGACGTCGCAATGCATTCTGTGAGGTCACAATCCAAAGTGTGACATAACAATCCATTCTGACACCCCACAATCCATTCTGTGACGTCACAATGCATTCTGTGACGTCACAATCCAAAGTGTGACGTCACAATCCCCTCGCATCACAATCCATTCTGTGATGTCACAATGCATTCTGTGACGTCACAATCCCTTCTGTGACGTCACAATGCATTCTGTGACGTCACAATCCAGTCTAACACCCCACAATCCATTCTGTGACGTCACAATGCCTTCTGTGACGTCACAATCCAAAGTGTGACGTCACAATCCGCTCGCGTCACAATGCATTCTGTGACGTCACAATCCATTCTGTGACGTCACAATCCAAAGTGTGACGTCACAATACATTCTGTGACGTCACAATGCATTCTATGACGTCACAATGCATTCTGTGACGTCACAATCCATTCTGTGAGGTCACAATCCAAAGTGTGACGTCACAATCCCCTCGCGTCACAATCCATTCTGTGACGTCACAATCCCTTCTGTGACGTCACAATCCAAAGTGTGACGTCACAACCCCCTCGCGTCACAATCCATTCGATGATGTCACAATCCCTTCTGTGACGTCACAATCCATTCTGTGACGTCACAATCCAGTCTGACACCCCACAATACATTCTGTGACGTCACAATGCCTTCTGTGACGTCACAATCCAAAGTGTGACGTCACAATCCCAAGTGTGACGTCAGAATCCATTCTGACACCCCACAATCCATTCTGTGACGTCACAATGCATTCTGTGACGTCACAATCCAAAGTGTGATGTCACAACCCCCTCGCGTCACAATCCATTCGATGATGTCACAATCCCTTCTGTGACATCCCAATCCCTTCTGTGACATCACAATGCATTCTGTGACGTCACAATCCAGTCTGACACCCCACAATCCATTCTGTGACGTCACAATGCATTCTGTGATGTCACAATGCAAAGTATGACGTCACAATCCCCTCGCGTCACAATTCATTCTGTGACGTCACAATACATTCTGAGACGTCACAATGCATTCTGTGACGTCACAATCCATTCTGACACCCCACAATCCATTCTGTGACACACAATGCATTCTGTGAGGTCACAATCCAAAGTGTGACGTCACAATCCCCTCGCGTCAAAATCCCTTCTGTGACGTCACAATCCATTCTGTGATGTCACAATCCAAAGTGTGACGTCACAATCCCCTCGCATCAGAATCCATTCTGTGATGTCACAATGCATTCTGTGACGTCACAATGCATTCTGTGACGTCACAATCCAAAGTGTGACGTCACAATCCCCTCGCGTCAAAATCCCTTCTGTGACGTCACAATATATTCTGTGACGTCACAATCCATGCTATGACGTCACAATGGATTCTGTGACGTCACAATCCAGTCTGACACCCCACAATCCATTCTGAGACGTCACAATGCATTCTGTGACGTCACAATCCAGTCTGACACCCCACAATCCATTCTGTGACGTCACAATGCATTCTGTGACGTCACAATCCAAAGTGTGATGTCACAACCCCCTCGCGTCACAATCCATTCGATGATGTCACAATCCCTTCTGTGACATCACAATCCCTTCTGTGACATCACAATGCATTCTGTGACGTCACAATCCAGTCTGACACCCCACAATCCATTCTGTGACGTCACAATGCATTCTGTGATGTCACAATGCAAAGTATGACGTCACAATCCCCTCGCGTCACAATTCATTCTGTGACGTCACAATACATTCTGAGACGTCACAATGCATTCTGTGACGTCACAATCCATTCTGACACCCCACAATCCATTCTGTGACGTCACAATGCATTCTGTGACGTCACAATCCAAAGTGTGACGTCACAATCCCCTCGCGTCAAAATCCCTTATGTGACGTCACAATGCATTCTGTGACGTCACAATCCATGCTATGACGTCACAATGGATTCTGTGACGTCACAATCCAGTCTGACACCCCACAATCCATTCTGTGACGTCACAATGCATTCTGTGACGTCACAATCCAAAGTGTGATGTCACAACCCCCTCGCGTCACAATCCATTCGATGATGTCACAATCCCTTCTGTGACATCACAATCCATTCTGTGACATCACAATACATTCTGTGACGTCACAAACCCAAAGTGTGACGTCACAATCCATTCTGACACCCCACAATGCATTCTGTGATGTCATAATCCCTTCTGTGACGTCACAATCCATTGTATGACGTCACAATGCATTCTGTGACGTCACAATCCAGTCTGACACCCAACAATGCATTCTGTGACGTCACAATACATTCTCTGACGTCACAATCCAAAGTGTGACATCACAAACCCCTCGCGTCACAATACATTCGATGATGTCACAATCCCTTCTGTGACATCACAATCCATTCTGTGACGTCGCAATGCATTCTGTGAGGTCAAAATCCAAAGTGTGACGTAACAATCCATTCTGACACCCCACAATCCATTCTGTGACGTCACAATGCATTCTGTGACGTCACAATCCAAAGTGTGACGTCACAATCCCCTCGCATCACAATCCATTCTGTGATGTCACAATGCATTCTGTGACGTCACAATCCCTTCTGTGACGTCACAATGCATTCTGTGACGTCACAATCCAGTCTAACACCCCACAATCCATTCTGTGACGTCACAATGCCTTCTGTGACGTCACAATCCAAAGTGTGACGTCACAATCCGCTCGCGTCACAATGCATTCTGTGACGTCACAATCCATTCTGTGACGTCACAATGCATTCTGTGACGTCACAGTACATTCTGTGACGTCACAATCCAAAGTGTGACGTCACAATACATTCTGTGACGTCACAATGCATTCTATGACGTCACAATGCATTCTGTGACGTCACAATCCATTCTGTGAGGTCACAATCCAAAGTGTGACGTCACAATCCCCTCGCGTCACAATCCATTCTGTGACGTCACAATCCCTTCTGTGACGTCACAATCCAAAGTGTGACGTCACAACCCCCTCGCGTCACAATCCATTCGATGATGTCACAATCCCTTCTGTGACGTCACAATCCATTCTGTGACGTCACAATCCAGTCTGACACCCCACAATACATTCTGTGACGTCACAATGCGTTCTGTGACGTCACAATCCAAAGTGTGACGTCACAATCCCAAGTGTGACGTCAGAATCCATTCTGACACCCCACAATCCATTCTGTGACGTCACAATGCATTCTGTGACGTCACAATCCAAAGTGTGATGTCACAACCCCCTCGCATCACAATCCATTCGATGATGTCACAATCCCTTCTGTGACATCCCAATCCCTTCTGTGACATCACAATGCATTCTGTGACGTCACAATCCAGTCTGACACCCCACAATCCATTCTGTGACGTCACAATGCATTCTGTGATGTCACAATGCAAAGTATGACGTCACAATCCCCTCGCGTCACAATTCATTCTGTGACGTCACAATACATTCTGAGACGTCACAATGCATTCTGTGACGTCACAATCCATTCTGACACCCCACAATCCATTCTGTGACACACAATGCATTCTGTGAGGTCACAATCCAAAGTGTGACGTCACAATCCCCTCGCGTCAAAATCCCTTCTATGACGTCACAATCCATTCTGTGATGTCACAATCCAAAGTGTGACGTCACAATCCCCTCGCATCAGAATCCATTCTGTGATGTCACAATGCATTCTGTGACGTCACAATGCATTCTGTGACGTCACAATCCAAAGTGTGACGTCACAATCCCCTCGCGTCAAAATCCCTTCTGTGACGTCACAATATATTCTGTGACGTCACAATCCATGCTATGACGTCACAATACATTCTGTGACGTCACAATCCAGTCTGACACCCCACAATCCATTCTGTGACGTCACAATGCATTCTGTGACGTCACAATCCAAAGTGTGATGTCACAACCCCCTCGCGTCACAATCCATTCGATGATGTCACAATCCCTTCTGTGACATCACAATCCCTTCTGTGACATCACAATGCATTCTGTGACGTCACAATCCAGTCTGACACCCCACAATCCATTCTGTGACGTCACAATGCATTCTGTGATGTCACAATGCAAAGTATGACGTCACAATCCCCTCGCGTCACAATTCATTCTGTGACGTCACAATACATTCTGAGACGTCACAATGCATTCTGTGACGTCACAATCCATTCTGACACCCCACAATCCATTCTGTGACGTCACAATGCATTCTGTGACGTCACAATCCAAAGTGTGACGTCACAATCCCCTCGCGTCAAAATCCCTTATGTGACGTCACAATGCATTCTGTGACGTCACAATCCATGCTATGACGTCACAATGGATTCTGTGACGTCACAATCCAGTCTGACACCCCACAATCCATTCTGTGACGTCACAATGCATTCTGTGACGTCACAATCCAAAGTGTGATGTCACAACCCCCTCGCGTCACAATCCATTCGATGATGTCACAATCCCTTCTGTGACATCACAATCCATTCTGTGACATCACAATACATTCTGTGACGTCACAAACCCAAAGTGTGACGTCACAATCCATTCTGACACCCCACAATGCATTCTGTGATGTCATAATCCCTTCTGTGACGTCACAATCCATTCTATGACGTCACAATGCATTCTGTGACGTCACAATCCAGTCTGACACCCAACAATGCATTCTGTGACGTCACAATACATTCTCTGACGTCACAATCCAAAGTGTGACATCACAAACCCCTCGCGTCACAATACATTCGATGATGTCACAATCCCTTCTGTGACATCACAATCCATTCTGTGACGTCGCAATGCATTCTGTGAGGTCACAATCCAAAGTGTGACATAACAATCCATTCTGACACCCCACAATCCATTCTGTGACGTCACAATGCATTCTGTGACGTCACAATCCAAAGTGTGACGTCACAATCCCCTCGCATCACAATCCATTCTGTGATGTCACAATGCATTCTGTGACGTCACAATCCCTTCTGTGACGTCACAATGCATTCTGTGACGTCACAATCCAGTCTAACACCCCACAATCCATTCTGTGACGTCACAATGCCTTCTGTGACGTCACAATCCAAAGTGTGACGTCACAATCCGCTCGCGTCACAATGCATTCTGTGACGTCACAATCCATTCTGTGACGTCACAATCCAAAGTGTGACGTCACAATACATTCTGTGACGTCACAATGCATTCTATGACGTCACAATGCATTCTGTGACGTCACAATCCATTCTGTGAGGTCACAATCCAAAGTGTGACGTCACAATCCCCTCGCGTCACAATCCATTCTGTGACGTCACAATCCCTTCTGTGACGTCACAATCCAAAGTGTGACGTCACAACCCCCTCGCGTCACAATCCATTCGATGATGTCACAATCCCTTCTGTGACGTCACAATCCATTCTGTGACGTCACAATCCAGTCTGACACCCCACAATACATTCTGTGACGTCACAATGCCTTCTGTGACGTCACAATCCAAAGTGTGACGTCACAATCCCAAGTGTGACGTCAGAATCCATTCTGACACCCCACAATCCATTCTGTGACGTCACAATGCATTCTGTGACGTCACAATCCAAAGTGTGATGTCACAACCCCCTCGCGTCACAATCCATTCGATGATGTCACAATCCCTTCTGTGACATCCCAATCCCTTCTGTGACATCACAATGCATTCTGTGACGTCACAATCCAGTCTGACACCCCACAATCCATTCTGTGACGTCACAATGCATTCTGTGATGTCACAATGCAAAGTATGACGTCACAATCCCCTCGCGTCACAATTCATTCTGTGACGTCACAATACATTCTGAGACGTCACAATGCATTCTGTGACGTCACAATCCATTCTGACACCCCACAATCCATTCTGTGACACACAATGCATTCTGTGAGGTCACAATCCAAAGTGTGACGTCACAATCCCCTCGCGTCAAAATCCCTTCTGTGACGTCACAATCCATTCTGTGATGTCACAATCCAAAGTGTGACGTCACAATCCCCTCGCATCAGAATCCATTCTGTGATGTCACAATGCATTCTGTGACGTCACAATGCATTCTGTGACGTCACAATCCAAAGTGTGACGTCACAATCCCCTCGCGTCAAAATCCCTTCTGTGACGTCACAATATATTCTGTGACGTCACAATCCATGCTATGACGTCACAATGGATTCTGTGACGTCACAATCCAGTCTGACACCCCACAATCCATTCTGAGACGTCACAATGCATTCTGTGACGTCACAATCCAGTCTGACACCCCACAATCCATTCTGTGACGTCACAATGCATTCTGTGACGTCACAATCCAAAGTGTGATGTCACAACCCCCTCGCGTCACAATCCATTCGATGATGTCACAATCCCTTCTGTGACATCACAATCCCTTCTGTGACATCACAATGCATTCTGTGACGTCACAATCCAGTCTGACACCCCACAATCCATTCTGTGACGTCACAATGCATTCTGTGATGTCACAATGCAAAGTATGACGTCACAATCCCCTCGCGTCACAATTCATTCTGTGACGTCACAATACATTCTGAGACGTCACAATGCATTCTGTGACGTCACAATCCATTCTGACACCCCACAATCCATTCTGTGACGTCACAATGCATTCTGTGACGTCACAATCCAAAGTGTGACGTCACAATCCCCTCGCGTCAAAATCCCTTATGTGACGTCACAATGCATTCTGTGACGTCACAATCCATGCTATGACGTCACAATGGATTCTGTGACGTCACAATCCAGTCTGACACCCCACAATCCATTCTGTGACGTCACAATGCATTCTGTGACGTCACAATCCAAAGTGTGATGTCACAACCCCCTCGCGTCACAATCCATTCGATGATGTCACAATCCCTTCTGTGACATCACAATCCATTCTGTGACATCACAATACATTCTGTGACGTCACAAACCCAAAGTGTGACGTCACAATCCATTCTGACACCCCACAATGCATTCTGTGATGTCATAATCCCTTCTGTGACGTCACAATCCATTGTATGACGTCACAATGCATTCTGTGACGTCACAATCCAGTCTGACACCCAACAATGCATTCTGTGACGTCACAATACATTCTCTGACGTCACAATCCAAAGTGTGACATCACAAACCCCTCGCGTCACAATACATTCGATGATGTCACAATCCCTTCTGTGACATCACAATCCATTCTGTGACGTCGCAATGCATTCTGTGAGGTCAAAATCCAAAGTGTGACGTAACAATCCATTCTGACACCCCACAATCCATTCTGTGACGTCACAATGCATTCTGTGACGTCACAATCCAAAGTGTGACGTCACAATCCCCTCGCATCACAATCCATTCTGTGATGTCACAATGCATTCTGTGACGTCACAATCCCTTCTGTGACGTCACAATGCATTCTGTGACGTCACAATCCAGTCTAACACCCCACAATCCATTCTGTGACGTCACAATGCCTTCTGTGACGTCACAATCCAAAGTGTGACGTCACAATCCGCTCGCGTCACAATGCATTCTGTGACGTCACAATCCATTCTGTGACGTCACAATGCATTCTGTGACGTCACAGTACATTCTGTGACGTCACAATCCAAAGTGTGACGTCACAATACATTCTGTGACGTCACAATGCATTCTATGACGTCACAATGCATTCTGTGACGTCACAATCCATTCTGTGAGGTCACAATCCAAAGTGTGACGTCACAATCCCCTCGCGTCACAATCCATTCTGTGACGTCACAATCCCTTCTGTGACGTCACAATCCAAAGTGTGACGTCACAACCCCCTCGCGTCACAATCCATTCGATGATGTCACAATCCCTTCTGTGACGTCACAATCCATTCTGTGACGTCACAATCCAGTCTGACACCCCACAATACATTCTGTGACGTCACAATGCGTTCTGTGACGTCACAATCCAAAGTGTGACGTCACAATCCCAAGTGTGACGTCAGAATCCATTCTGACACCCCACAATCCATTCTGTGACGTCACAATGCATTCTGTGACGTCACAATCCAAAGTGTGATGTCACAACCCCCTCGCATCACAATCCATTCGATGATGTCACAATCCCTTCTGTGACATCCCAATCCCTTCTGTGACATCACAATGCATTCTGTGACGTCACAATCCAGTCTGACACCCCACAATCCATTCTGTGACGTCACAATGCATTCTGTGATGTCACAATGCAAAGTATGACGTCACAATCCCCTCGCGTCACAATTCATTCTGTGACGTCACAATACATTCTGAGACGTCACAATGCATTCTGTGACGTCACAATCCATTCTGACACCCCACAATCCATTCTGTGACACACAATGCATTCTGTGAGGTCACAATCCAAAGTGTGACGTCACAATCCCCTCGCGTCAAAATCCCTTCTATGACGTCACAATCCATTCTGTGATGTCACAATCCAAAGTGTGACGTCACAATCCCCTCGCATCAGAATCCATTCTGTGATGTCACAATGCATTCTGTGACGTCACAATGCATTCTGTGACGTCACAATCCAAAGTGTGACGTCACAATCCCCTCGCGTCAAAATCCCTTCTGTGACGTCACAATATATTCTGTGACGTCACAATCCATGCTATGACGTCACAATACATTCTGTGACGTCACAATCCAGTCTGACACCCCACAATCCATTCTGTGACGTCACAATGCATTCTGTGACGTCACAATCCAAAGTGTGATGTCACAACCCCCTCGCGTCACAATCCATTCGATGATGTCACAATCCCTTCTGTGACATCACAATCCCTTCTGTGACATCACAATGCATTCTGTGACGTCACAATCCAGTCTGACACCCCACAATCCATTCTGTGACGTCACAATGCATTCTGTGATGTCACAATGCAAAGTATGACGTCACAATCCCCTCGCGTCACAATTCATTCTGTGACGTCACAATACATTCTGAGACGTCACAATGCATTCTGTGACGTCACAATCCATTCTGACACCCCACAATCCATTCTGTGACGTCACAATGCATTCTGTGACGTCACAATCCAAAGTGTGACGTCACAATCCCCTCGCGTCAAAATCCCTTATGTGACGTCACAATGCATTCTGTGACGTCACAATCCATGCTATGACGTCACAATGGATTCTGTGACGTCACAATCCAGTCTGACACCCCACAATCCATTCTGTGACGTCACAATGCATTCTGTGACGTCACAATCCAAAGTGTGATGTCACAACCCCCTCGCGTCACAATCCATTCGATGATGTCACAATCCCTTCTGTGACATCACAATCCATTCTGTGACATCACAATACATTCTGTGACGTCACAAACCCAAAGTGTGACGTCACAATCCATTCTGACACCCCACAATGCATTCTGTGATGTCATAATCCCTTCTGTGACGTCACAATCCATTGTATGACGTCACAATGCATTCTGTGACGTCACAATCCAGTCTGACACCCAACAATGCATTCTGTGACGTCACAATACATTCTCTGACGTCACAATCCAAAGTGTGACATCACAAACCCCTCGCGTCACAATACATTCGATGATGTCACAATCCCTTCTGTGACATCACAATCCATTCTGTGACGTCGCAATGCATTCTGTGAGGTCACAATCCAAAGTGTGACGTAACAATCCATTCTGACACCCCACAATCCATTCTGTGACGTCACAATGCATTCTGTGACGTCACAATCCAAAGTGTGACGTCACAATCCCCTCGCATCACAATCCATTATGTGATGTCACAATGCATTCTGTGACGTCACAATCCCTTCTGTGACGTCACAATGCATTATGTGACGTCACAATCCAGTCTAACACCCCACAATCCATTCTGTGACGTCACAATGCCTTCTGTGACGTCACAATCCAAAGTGTGACGTCACAATCCGCTCGCGTCACAATGCATTCTGTGACGTCACAATCCATTCTGTGACGTCACAATGCATTCTGTGACGTCACAGTACATTCTGTGACGTCACAATCCAAAGTGTGACGTCACAATACATTCTGTGACGTCACAATGCATTCTGTGACGTCACAATCCAAAGTGTGACGTCACAATCCATTCTGACAACCCACAATCCATTCTGTGATGTCATAATCCCTTCTGTGACGTCACAATCCATTCTATGACGTCACAATGCATTCTGTGACGTCACAATCCAGCCTGACACCCCACAATCCATTCTGTGACGTCACAATGCATTCTGTGACGTCACAATCCAAAGTGTGACGTCACAATCCCCTCGCGTCACAATCCATCCGATGATGTCACAATCCCTTCTGTGACGTCACAATCCATTCTGTGACGTCACAATACATTCTGTGACGTCACAATGCATTCTGTGACGTCACAATCCAAAGTGTGACGTCACAATATATTCTGTGACGTCACAATCCATTCTGACACACCACAATGCATTCTGTGACGTCACAATGCATTCTGTGACGTCACAATCCAAAGTGTGACGTCACAATCCATTCTTACACCCCCAAACCATTCTGTGACGTCACAATCAATTCTGTGACGTCACATTCCATTCTGTGACGTCACAATCCAAAGTGTGACGTCACCATCCACTCGCGTCACAATCCATTCTGTGATGTCATAATCCCTTCTGTGACGTCACAATCCATTCTATGACGTCACAATGTATTCTGTGACGTCACAAACCAGTCTAACACCCCACAATCCATTCTGTGACGTCACAATGCATTCTGTGAGGTCACAATCCAAAGTGTGACGTCACAATCCCCTCGCGTCACAATCCATTCTGTGACGTCACAATCCCTTCTGTGACGTCACAATCCAAAGTGTGACGTCACAACCCCCTCGCGTCACAATCCATTCGATGATGTCACAATCCCTTCTGTGACGTCACAATCCATTCTGTGACGTCACAATCCAGTCTGACACCCCACAATACATTCTGTGACGTCACAATGCGTTCTGTGACGTCACAATCCAAAGTGTGACGTCACAATCCCAAGTGTGACGTCAGAATCCATTCTGACACCCCACAATCCATTCTGTGACGTCACAATGCATTCTGTGACGTCACAATCCAAAGTGTGATGTCACAACCCCCTCGCGTCACAATCCATTCGATGATGTCACAATCACTTCTGTGACATCACTATCCCTTCTGTGACATCACAATGCATTCTGTGACGTCACAATCCAGTCTGACACCCCACAATCCATTCTGTGACGTCACAATGCATTCTGTGATGTCACAATGCAAAGTATGACGTCACAATCCCCTCGCGTCACAATTCATTCTGTGACGTCACAATACATTCTGAGACGTCACAATGCATTCTGTGACGTCACAATCCATTCTGACACCCCACAATCCATTCTGTGACGTCACAATGCATTCTGTGACGTCACAATCCAAAGTGTGACGTCACAATCCCCTCGCGTCACAATCCATTCTGTGACGTCACAATCCATTCTGTGACGTCACAATCCATGCTATGACGTCACAATGGATTCTGTGACGTCACAATCCAGTCTGACACCCCACAATCCATTCTGTGACGTCACAATGCATTCTGTGACGTCACAATCCAAAGTGTGATGTCACAACCCCCTCGCGTCACAATCCATTCGATGATGTCACAATCACTTCTGTGACATCACTATCCCTTCTGTGACATCACAATGCATTCTGTGACGTCACAATCCAGTCTGACACCCCACAATCCATTCTGTGACGTCACAATGCATTCTGTGACGTCACAATCCAAAGTGTGACGTCACAATCCAAAGTGTGACGTCACAATCCATTGTGTGACGTCACAATCCAAAGTGTGACGTCACAATCCAAAGTGTGACGTCAGAATCCATTCTGACACACCACAATCCATTCTGTGACGTCACAATGCATTCTGTGACATCACAACCCAAAGTGTGACGTCACAATCCATTCTGACACCCCACAATCCATTCTGTGATGTCATAATCCCTTCTGTGACGTCACAATCCATTCTATGACGTCACAATGCATTCTGTGACGTCACAATCCCTTCTGTGACGTCACAATCCAAAGTGTGACGTCACAACCCCCTCGCGTCACAATCCATTCGATGATGTCACAATCCCTTCTGTGACGTCACAATCCATTCTGTGACGTCACAATCCAGTCTGACACCCCACAATACATTCTGTGACGTCACAATGCCTTCTGTGACGTCACAATCCAAAGTGTGACGTCACAATCCCAAGTGTGACGTCAGAATCCATTCTGACACCCCACAATCCATTCTGTGACGTCACAATGCATTCTGTGACGTCACAATCCAAAGTGTGACGTCACACTCCCCTCGCATCACAATCCATTCTGTGATGTCACAATGCATTCTGTGACGTCACAATCCCTTCTGTGACGTCACAATGCATTCTGTGACGTCACAATCCATTCTGTGACATCACAATCCATTCTGTGACGTCACAATGCATTCTGTGACGTCACAATCCAAAGTGTGACATCACAATCCCCTCGCGTCACAATCCATTCTGTGACGTCACAATCCATTCTGTGACGTCACAATGCATTCTGTGACGTCACAATGGATTCTGTGACGTCACAATCCAGTCTGACACCCCACAATCCATTCTGTGACGTCACAATGCATTCTGTGACGTCACAATCCAAAGTGTGATGTCACAACCCCCTCGCGTCACAATCCATTCGATGATGTCACAATCCCTTCTGTGACATCCCAATCCCTTCTGTGACATCACAATGCATTCTGTGACGTCACAATCCAGTCTGACACCCCACAATCCATTCTGTGACGTCACAATGCATTCTGTGATGTCACAATGCAAAGAATGACGTCACAATCCCCTCGCGTCACAATACATTCTGTGACGTCACAATACATTCTGAGACGTCACAATGCATTCTGTGACGTCACAATCCATTCTGACACCCCACAATCCATTCTGTGACGTCACAATGCATTCTGTGACGTCACAATCCAAAGTGTGACGTCACAATCCCCTCGCGTCAAAATCCCTTCTGTGACGTCACAATCCATTCTGTGACGTCACAATCCATGCTATGACGTCACAATGGATTCTGTGACGTCACAATCCAGTCTGACACCCCACAATCCATTCTGTGACGTCACAATGCATTCTGTGACGTCACAATCCAAAGTGTGATGTCACAACCCCCTCACGTCACAATCCATTCGATGATGTCACAATCCCTTCTGTGACATGACAATCCATTCTGTGACATCACAATGGATTCTGTGACGTCACAATCCATTCTGACACACCACAATCCATTCTGTGACGTCACAATGCATTCTGTGACGTCACAATCCAAAGTGTGACGTCACAATCCATTGTGTGACGTCACAATCCATTCTGTGACGCCACAATCCATTCTGTGACGTCACAATCTAAAGTGTGACGTCACAACCCAAAGTGTGACGTCACAACCCATTCTGACACACCACAATCCATTCTGTGATGTCATAATCCCTTCTGTGACGTCACAATCCATTCTATGACGTCACAATGCATTCTGTGACGTCACAATCCATTCTGTGACGTCACAATCCAAAGTGTGACGTCACAATCCCCTCGCATCACAATCCATTCTGTGACGTCACAATCCCTTCTGTGACGTCACAATCCAAAGTGTGACGTCACAACCCCCTCGCGTCACAATCCATTCTGTGACGTCGCAATGCATTCTGTGAGTTCACAATCCAAAGTGTGACGTCACAATCCAGTCTGACACCCCACAATACATTCTGTGACGTCACAATGCCTTCTGTGACGTCACAATCCAAAGTGTGACATCACAATCCCAAGTGTGACGTCAGAATCCATTCTGACACCCCACAATCCATTCTGTGACGTCACAATGCATTCTGTGAAGTCACAATCCCTTCTGTGACGTCACAATGCATTCTGTGACGTCACAATCCAGTCTAACACCCCACAATCCATTCTGTGACGTCACAATGCATTCTGTGAGATCACAATCCAAAGTGTGACGTCACAATCTGCTCGCGTCACAATCCATTCTGTGACGTCACAATCCATTCTGTGACGTCACAATGCATTCTGTGACGTCACAATACATTCTGTGACGTCACAATCCAAAGTGTGACGTCACAATACATTCTGTGATGTCACAATGCATTCTGTGAGGTCACAATCCAAAGTGTGACGTCACAACCCCCTCGCGTCACAATCCATTCGATGATGTCACAATCCCTTCTGTGACGTCACAATCCATTCTGTGACGTCACAATCCAGTCTGACACCCCACAATACATTCTGTGACGTCACAATGCCTTCTGTGACGTCACAATCCAAAGTGTGACGTCACAATCCCAAGTGTGACGTCAGAATCCATTCTGACACCCCACAATCCATTCTGTGACGTCACAATGCATTCTGTGACGTCACAATCCAAAGTGTGACGTCACACTCCCCTCGCATCACAATCCATTCTGTGATGTCACAATGCATTCTGTGACGTCACAATCCCTTCTGTGACGTCACAATGCATTCTGTGACGTCACAATCCAGTCTAACACCCCACAATCCATTCTGTGACGTCACAATGCATTCTGTGAGGTCACAATCCAAAGTGTGACATCACAATCCCCTCGCGTCACAATCCATTCTGTGACGTCACAATCCATTCTGTGACGTCACAATGCATTCTGTGACGTCACAATGGATTCTGTGACGTCACAATCCAGTCTGACACCCCACAATCCATTCTGTGACGTCACAATGCATTCTGTGACGTCACAATCCAAAGTGTGATGTCACAACCCCCTCGCGTCACAATCCATTCGATGATGTCACAATCCCTTCTGTGACATCCCAATCCCTTCTGTGACATCACAATGCATTCTGTGACGTCACAATCCATTCTGACACCCCACAATCCATTCTGTGACGTCACAATGCATTCTGTGACGTCACAATCCAAAGTGTGACGTCACAATCCCCTCGCGTCAAAATCCCTTCTGTGACGTCACAATCCATTCTGTGACGTCACAATCCATGCTATGACGTCACAATGGATTCTGTGACGTCACAATCCAGTCTGACACCCCACAATCCATTCTGTGACGTCACAATCCAAAGTGTGACGTCACAATCCCCTCGCATCACAATCCATTCTGTGACGTCACAATCCCTTCTGTGACGTCACAATCCAAAGTGTGACGTCACAACCCCCTCGCGTCACAATCCATTCGATGATGTCACAATCCCTTCTGTGACGTCACAATCCATTCTGTGACGTCACAATCCAGTCTGACACCCCACAATACATTCTTTGACGTCACAATTCCTTCTGTGACGTCACAATCCAAAGTGTGACGTCACAACCCCCTCGCGTCACAATCCATTCGATGATGTCACAATCCCTTCTGTGACGTCACAATCCATTCTGTGACGTCACAATCCAGTCTGACACCCCACAATACATTCTTTGACGTCACAATTCCTTCTGTGACGTCACAATCCAAAGTGTGACGTCACAATCCCAAGTGTGACGTCAGAATCCATTCTGACACCCCACAATCCATTCTGTGACGTCACAATGCATTCTGTGAGGTCACAATCCAAAGTGTGACGTCACAATCCATTCTGACACCCCACAATCCATTCTGTGACGTCACAATGCATTCTGTGACGTCACAATCCAAAGTGTGACGTCACAATCCCCTCGCGTCACAATCCATTCTGTGACGTCACAATATATTCTGTGACGTCACAATCCATGCTATGACGTCACAATGGATTCTGTGACGTCACAATCCAGTCTGACACCCCACAATCCATTCTGTGACGTCACAATGCATTCTGTGACGTCACAATCCAAAGTGTGATGTCACAACCCCCTCGCGTCACAATCCATTCGATGATGTCACAATCCCTTCTGTGACATCACAATCCCTTCTGTGACATCACAATGCATTCTGTGACGTCACAATCCAGTCTGACACCCCACAATCCATTCTGTGACGTCACAATGCATTCTGTGATGTCACAATGCAAAGTATGACGTCACAATCCCCTCGCGTCACAATTCATTCTGTGACGTCACAATGCATTCTGTGATGTCACAATGCAAAGTATGACGTCACAATCCCCTCGCGTCACAATTCATTCTGTGACGTCACAATACATTCTGAGACGTCACAATGCATTCTGTGACGTCACAATCCATTCTGACACCCCACAATCCATTCTGTGACGTCACAATGCATTCTGTGACGTCACAATCCAAAGTGTGACGTCACAATCCCCTCGCGTCAAAATCCCTTCTGTGACGTCACAATATATTCTGTGACGTCACAATCCATGCTATGACGTCACAATGGATTCTGTGACGTCACAATCCAGTCTGACACCCCACAATCCATTCTGTGACGTCACAATGCATTCTGTGACGTCACAATCCAAAGTGTGATGTCACAACCCCCTCGCGTCACAATCCATTCGATGATGTGACAATCCCTTCTGTGACATCACAATCCCTTCTGTGACATCACAATGCATTCTGTGACGTCACAATCCAGTCTGACACCCCACAATCCATTCTGTGACGTCACAATGCATTCTGTGATGTCACAATGCAAAGTATGACGTCACAATCCCCTCGCGTCACAATTCATTCTGTGACGTCACAATACATTCTGAGACGTCACAATGCATTCTGTGACGTCACAATCCATTCTGACACCCCACAATCCATTCTGTGACGTCACAATGCATTCTGTGACGTCACAATCCAAAGTGTGACGTCACAATCCCCTCGCGTCAAAATCCCTTATGTGACGTCACAATGCATTCTGTGACGTCACAATCCATGCTATGACGTCACAATGGATTCTGTGACGTCACAATCCAGTCTGACACCCCACAATCCATTCTGTGACGTCACAATGCATTCTGTGACGTCACAATCCAAAGTGTGATGTCACAACCCCCTCGCGTCACAATCCATTCGATGATGTCACAATCCCTTCTGTGACATCACAATCCATTCTGTGACATCACAATACATTCTGTGACGTCACAATCCAGTCTGACACCCCACAATCCATTCTGTGACGTCACAATGCATTCTGTGATGTCACAATGCAAAGTATGACGTCACAATCCCCTCGCGTCACAATCCATTCTGTGACGTCACAATACATTCTGAGACGTCACAATGCATTCTGTGACGTCACAATCCAGTCTGACACCCCACAATCCATTCTGTGACGTCACAATGCATTCTGTGACGTCACAATACATTCTGTGACGTCACAATCCAAAGTGTGACGTCACAATCCATTCTGAAACCCCACAATCCATTCTGTGACGTCACAATACATTCTGTGACGTCACAACTTAAAGTGTGACGTCACAATCCATTCTGACACCCCACAATGCATTCTGTGATGTCATAATCCCTTCTGTGACGTCACAATCCATTCTATGACGTCACAATGCATTCTGTGACGTCACAATCCAGTCTGACACCCAACAATGCATTCTGTGACGTCACAATACATTCTCTGACGTCACAATCCAAAGTGTGACATCACAAACCCCTCGCGTCACAATACATTCGATGATGTCACAATCCCTTCTGTGACATCACAATCCATTCTGTGACGTCGCAATGCATTCTGTGAGGTCACAATCCAAAGTGTGACATAACAATCCATTCTGACACCCCACAATCCATTCTGTGACGTCACAATGCATTCTGTGACGTCACAATCCAAAGTGTGATGTCACAATCCCCTCGCATCACAATCCATTCTGTGATGTCACAATGCATTCTGTGACGTCACAATCCTTTCTGTGACGTCACAATGCATTCTGTGACGTCACAATCCAGTCTAACACCCCACAATCCATTCTGTGACGTCACAATGCCTTCTGTGACGTCACAATCCAAAGTGTGACGTCACAATCCGCTCACGTCACAATGCATTCTGTGACGTCACAATCCATTCTGTGACGTCACAATGCATTCTGTGACGTCACAGTACATTCTGTGACGTCACAATCCAAAGTGTGACGTCACAATACATTCTGTGACGTCACAATGCATTCTATGACGTCACAATGCATTCTGTGACGTCACAATCCATTCTGTGACGTCACAATCCAAAGTGTGACGTCACAATCCCCTCGCATCACAATCCATTCTGTGACGTCACAATCCCTTCTGTGACGTCACAATCCAAAGTGTGACGTCACAACCCCCTCGCGTCACAATCCATTCGATGATGTCACAATCCCTTCTGTGACGTCACAATCCATTCTGTGACGTCACAATCCAGTCTGACACCCCACAATACATTCTGTGACGTCACAATGCCTTCTGTGACGTCACAATCCAAAGTGTGACGTCACAATCCCAAGTGTGACGTCAGAATCCATTCTGACACCCCACAATACATTCTGTGAAGTCACAATGCATTCTGTGACGTCACAATCCAAAGTGTGACATCACAACCCCCTCGCGTCACAATCCATTCGATGATGTCACAATCCCTTCTGTGACATCACAATCCCTTCTGTGACATCACAATGCATTCTGTGACGTCACAATCCAGTCTGACACCCCACAATCCATTCTGTGACGTCACAATGCATTCTGTGATGTCACAATGCAAAGTATGACGTCACAATCCCCTCGCGTCACAATTCATTCTGTGACGTCACAATACATTCTGAGACGTCACAATGCATTCTGTGACGTCACAATCCATTCTGACACCCCACAATCCATTCTGTGACACACAATGCATTCTGTGAGGTCACAATCCAAAGTGTGACGTCACAATCCCCTCGCGTCAAAATCCCTTCTGTGACGTCACAATCCATTCTGTGATGTCACAATCCAAAGTGTGACGTCACAATCCCCTCGCATCAGAATCCATTCTGTGATGTCACAATGCATTCTGTGACGTCACAATGCATTCTGTGACGTCACAAACCCAAAGTGTGACGTCACAATCCCCTCGCGTCAAAATCCCTTCTGTGACGTCACAATATATTCTGTGACGTCACAATCCATGCTATGACGTCACAATACATTCTGTGACGTCACAATCCAGTCAGACACCCCACAATCCATTCTGTGACGTCACAATGCATTCTGTGACGTCACAATCCAAAGTGTGATGTCACAACCCCCTCGCGTCACAATCCATTCGATGATGTCACAATCCCTTCTGTGACATCACAATCCCTTCTGTGACATCACAATGCATTCTGTGACGTCACAATCCAGTCTGACACCCCACAATCCATTCTGTGACGTCACAATGCATTCTGTGATGTCACAATGCAAAGTGTGACGTCACAATCCCCTCGCGTCAAAATCCCTTCTGTGACGTCACAATCCATTCTGTGACGTCACAATCCATGCTATGACGTCACAATGGATTCTGTGACGTCACAATCCAGTCTGACACCCCACAATCCATTCTGTGACGTCACAATCCAAAGTGTGACGTCACAATCCCCTCGCATCACAATCCATTCTGTGACGTCACAATCCCTTCTGTGACGTCACAATCCAAAGTGTGACGTCACAACCCCCTCGCGTCACAATCCATTCGATGATGTCACAATCCCTTCTGTGACGTCACAATCCATTCTGTGACGTCACAATCCAGTCTGACACCCCACAATACATTCTTTGACGTCACAATTCCTTCTGTGACGTCACAATCCAAAGTGTGACGTCACAACCCCCTCGCGTCACAATCCATTCGATGATGTCACAATCCCTTCTGTGACGTCACAATCCATTCTGTGACGTCACAATCCAGTCTGACACCCCACAATACATTCTTTGACGTCACAATTCCTTCTGTGACGTCACAATCCAAAGTGTGACGTCACAATCCCAAGTGTGACGTCAGAATCCATTCTGACACCCCACAATCCATTCTGTGACGTCACAATGCATTCTGTGAGGTCACAATCCAAAGTGTGACGTCACAATCCATTCTGACACCCCACAATCCATTCTGTGACGTCACAATGCATTCTGTGACGTCACAATCCAAAGTGTGACGTCACAATCCCCTCGCGTCACAATCCATTCTGTGACGTCACAATATATTCTGTGACGTCACAATCCATGCTATGACGTCACAATGGATTCTGTGACGTCACAATCCAGTCTGACACCCCACAATCCATTCTGTGACGTCACAATGCATTCTGTGACGTCACAATCCAAAGTGTGATGTCACAACCCCCTCGCGTCACAATCCATTCGATGATGTCACAATCCCTTCTGTGACATCACAATCCCTTCTGTGACATCACAATGCATTCTGTGACGTCACAATCCAGTCTGACACCCCACAATCCATTCTGTGACGTCACAATGCATTCTGTGATGTCACAATGCAAAGTATGACGTCACAATCCCCTCGCGTCACAATTCATTCTGTGACGTCACAATGCATTCTGTGATGTCACAATGCAAAGTATGACGTCACAATCCCCTCGCGTCACAATTCATTCTGTGACGTCACAATACATTCTGAGACGTCACAATGCATTCTGTGACGTCACAATCCATTCTGACACCCCACAATCCATTCTGTGACGTCACAATGCATTCTGTGACGTCACAATCCAAAGTGTGACGTCACAATCCCCTCGCGTCAAAATCCCTTCTGTGACGTCACAATATATTCTGTGACGTCACAATCCATGCTATGACGTCACAATGGATTCTGTGACGTCACAATCCAGTCTGACACCCCACAATCCATTCTGTGACGTCACAATGCATTCTGTGACGTCACAATCCAAAGTGTGATGTCACAACCCCCTCGCGTCACAATCCATTCGATGATGTGACAATCCCTTCTGTGACATCACAATCCCTTCTGTGACATCACAATGCATTCTGTGACGTCACAATCCAGTCTGACACCCCACAATCCATTCTGTGACGTCACAATGCATTCTGTGATGTCACAATGCAAAGTATGACGTCACAATCCCCTCGCGTCACAATTCATTCTGTGACGTCACAATACATTCTGAGACGTCACAATGCATTCTGTGACGTCACAATCCATTCTGACACCCCACAATCCATTCTGTGACGTCACAATGCATTCTGTGACGTCACAATCCAAAGTGTGACGTCACAATCCCCTCGCGTCAAAATCCCTTATGTGACGTCACAATGCATTCTGTGACGTCACAATCCATGCTATGACGTCACAATGGATTCTGTGACGTCACAATCCAGTCTGACACCCCACAATCCATTCTGTGACGTCACAATGCATTCTGTGACGTCACAATCCAAAGTGTGATGTCACAACCCCCTCGCGTCACAATCCATTCGATGATGTCACAATCCCTTCTGTGACATCACAATCCATTCTGTGACATCACAATACATTCTGTGACGTCACAATCCAGTCTGACACCCCACAATCCATTCTGTGACGTCACAATGCATTCTGTGATGTCACAATGCAAAGTATGACGTCACAATCCCCTCGCGTCACAATCCATTCTGTGACGTCACAATACATTCTGAGACGTCACAATGCATTCTGTGACGTCACAATCCAGTCTGACACCCCACAATCCATTCTGTGACGTCACAATGCATTCTGTGACGTCACAATACATTCTGTGACGTCACAATCCAAAGTGTGACGTCACAATCCATTCTGAAACCCCACAATCCATTCTGTGACGTCACAATACATTCTGTGACGTCACAACTTAAAGTGTGACGTCACAATCCATTCTGACACCCCACAATGCATTCTGTGATGTCATAATCCCTTCTGTGACGTCACAATCCATTCTATGACGTCACAATGCATTCTGTGACGTCACAATCCAGTCTGACACCCAACAATGCATTCTGTGACGTCACAATACATTCTCTGACGTCACAATCCAAAGTGTGACATCACAAACCCCTCGCGTCACAATACATTCGATGATGTCACAATCCCTTCTGTGACATCACAATCCATTCTGTGACGTCGCAATGCATTCTGTGAGGTCACAATCCAAAGTGTGACATAACAATCCATTCTGACACCCCACAATCCATTCTGTGACGTCACAATGCATTCTGTGACGTCACAATCCAAAGTGTGATGTCACAATCCCCTCGCATCACAATCCATTCTGTGATGTCACAATGCATTCTGTGACGTCACAATCCTTTCTGTGACGTCACAATGCATTCTGTGACGTCACAATCCAGTCTAACACCCCACAATCCATTCTGTGACGTCACAATGCCTTCTGTGACGTCACAATCCAAAGTGTGACGTCACAATCCGCTCACGTCACAATGCATTCTGTGACGTCACAATCCATTCTGTGACGTCACAATGCATTCTGTGACGTCACAGTACATTCTGTGACGTCACAATCCAAAGTGTGACGTCACAATACATTCTGTGACGTCACAATGCATTCTATGACGTCACAATGCATTCTGTGACGTCACAATCCATTCTGTGACGTCACAATCCAAAGTGTGACGTCACAATCCCCTCGCATCACAATCCATTCTGTGACGTCACAATCCCTTCTGTGACGTCACAATCCAAAGTGTGACGTCACAACCCCCTCGCGTCACAATCCATTCGATGATGTCACAATCCCTTCTGTGACGTCACAATCCATTCTGTGACGTCACAATCCAGTCTGACACCCCACAATACATTCTGTGACGTCACAATGCCTTCTGTGACGTCACAATCCAAAGTGTGACGTCACAATCCCAAGTGTGACGTCAGAATCCATTCTGACACCCCACAATACATTCTGTGAAGTCACAATGCATTCTGTGACGTCACAATCCAAAGTGTGACATCACAACCCCCTCGCGTCACAATCCATTCGATGATGTCACAATCCCTTCTGTGACATCACAATCCCTTCTGTGACATCACAATGCATTCTGTGACGTCACAATCCAGTCTGACACCCCACAATCCATTCTGTGACGTCACAATGCATTCTGTGATGTCACAATGCAAAGTATGACGTCACAATCCCCTCGCGTCACAATTCATTCTGTGACGTCACAATACATTCTGAGACGTCACAATGCATTCTGTGACGTCACAATCCATTCTGACACCCCACAATCCATTCTGTGACACACAATGCATTCTGTGAGGTCACAATCCAAAGTGTGACGTCACAATCCCCTCGCGTCAAAATCCCTTCTGTGACGTCACAATCCATTCTGTGATGTCACAATCCAAAGTGTGACGTCACAATCCCCTCGCATCAGAATCCATTCTGTGATGTCACAATGCATTCTGTGACGTCACAATGCATTCTGTGACGTCACAAACCCAAAGTGTGACGTCACAATCCCCTCGCGTCAAAATCCCTTCTGTGACGTCACAATATATTCTGTGACGTCACAATCCATGCTATGACGTCACAATACATTCTGTGACGTCACAATCCAGTCAGACACCCCACAATCCATTCTGTGACGTCACAATGCATTCTGTGACGTCACAATCCAAAGTGTGATGTCACAACCCCCTCGCGTCACAATCCATTCGATGATGTCACAATCCCTTCTGTGACATCACAATCCCTTCTGTGACATCACAATGCATTCTGTGACGTCACAATCCAGTCTGACACCCCACAATCCATTCTGTGACGTCACAATGCATTCTGTGATGTCACAATGCAAAGTATGACGTCACAATCCCCTCGCGTCACAATTCATTCTGTGACGTCACAATACATTCTGAGACGTCACAATGCATTCTGTGACGTCACAATCCATTCTGACACCCCACAATCCATTCTGTGACGTCACAATGCATTCTGTGACGTCACAATCCAAAGTGTGACGTCACAATCCCCTCGCGTCAAAATCCCTTATGTGACGTCACAATGCATTCTGTGACGTCACAATCCATGCTATGACGTCACAATGGATTCTGTGACGTCACAATCCAGTCTGACACCCCACAATCCATTCTGTGACGTCACAATGCATTCTGTGACGTCACAATCCAAAGTGTGATGTCACAACCCCCTCGCGTCACAATCCATTCGATGATGTCACAATCCCTTCTGTGACATCACAATCCATTCTGTGACATCACAATACATTCTGTGACGTCACAAACCCAAAGTGTGACGTCACAATCCATTCTGACACCCCACAATGCATTCTGTGATGTCATAATCCCTTCTGTGACGTCACAATCCATTGTATGACGTCACAATGCATTCTGTGACGTCACAATCCAGTCTGACACCCAACAATGCATTCTGTGACGTCACAATACATTCTCTGACGTCACAATCCAAAGTGTGACATCACAAACCCCTCGCGTCACAATACATTCGATGATGTCACAATCCCTTCTGTGACATCACAATCCATTCTGTGACGTCGCAATGCATTCTGTGAGGTCACAATCCAAAGTGTGACGTAACAATCCATTCTGACACCCCACAATCCATTCTGTGACGTCACAATGCATTCTGTGACGTCACAATCCAAAGTGTGACGTCACAATCCCCTCGCATCACAATCCATTCTGTGATGTCACAATGCATTCTGTGACGTCACAATCCCTTCTGTGACGTCACAATGCATTCTGTGACGTCACAATCCAGTCTAACACCCCACAATCCTTTCTGTGACGTCACAATGCCTTCTGTGACGTCACAATCCAAAGTGTGACATCACAATCCGCTCGCGTCACAATGCATTCTGTGACGTCACAATCCATTCTGTGACGTCACAATGCATTCTGTGACGTCACAGTACATTATGTGACGTCACAATCCAAAGTGTGACGTCACAATACATTCTGTGACGTCACAATGCATTCTGTGACGTCACAATCCAAAGTGTGACGTCACAATCCATTCTGACAACCCACAATCCATTCTGTGATGTCATAATCCCTTCTGTGACGTCACAATCCATTCTATGACGTCACAATGCATTCTGTGACGTCACAATCCAGCCTGACACCCCACAATCCATTCTGTGACGTCACAATGCATTCTGTGACGTCACAATCCAAAGTGTGACGTCACAATCCCCTCGCGTCACAATCCATCCGATGATGTCACAATCCCTTCTGTGACGTCACAATCCATTCTGTGACGTCACAATACATTCTGTGACGTCACAATGCATTCTGTGACGTCACAATCCAAAGTGTGACGTCACAATATATTCTGTGACGTCACAATCCATTCTGACACACCACAATGCATTCTGTGACGTCACAATGCATTCTGTGACGTCACAATCCAAAGTGTGACGTCACAATCCATTCTGACACCCCACAATCCATTCTGTGAAGTCACAATACATTCTGTGACGTCACAATCCAAAGTGTGACGTCACAATCCATTCTTACACCCCCAAACCATTCTGTGACGTCACAATCAATTCTGTGACGTCACATTCCATTCTGTGACGTCACAATCCAAAGTGTGACGTCACCATCCACTCGCGTCACAATCCATTCTGTGATGTCATAATCCCTTCTGTGACGTCACAATCCATTCTATGACGTCACAATGCATTCTGTGACGTCACAATCCAGTCTGACACCCCACAATCCATTCTGTGACGTCACAATGCATTCTGTGAGGTCACAATCCAAAGTGTGACGTCACAATCCCCTCGCGTCACAATCCATTCTGTGACGTCACAATCCCTTCTGTGACGTCACAATCCAAAGTGTGACGTCACAACCCCCTCGCGTCACAATCCATTCGATGATGTCACAATCCCTTCTGTGACGTCACAATCCATTCTGTGACGTCACAATCCAGTCTGACACCCCACAATACATTCTGTGACGTCACAATGCGTTCTGTGACGTCACAATCCAAAGTGTGATGTCACAATCCCAAGTGTGACGTCACAATCCAGTCAGACACCCCACAATCCATTCTGTGACGTCACAATGCATTCTGTGACGTCACAATCCAAAGTGTGATGTCACAACCCCCTCGCGTCACAATCCATTCGATGATGTCACAATCCCTTCTGTGACATCACAATCCCTTCTGTGACATCACAATGCATTCTGTGACGTCACAATCCAGTCTGACACCCCACAATCCATTCTGTGACGTCACAATGCATTCTGTGATGTCACAATGCAAAGTATGACGTCACAATCCCCTCGCGTCACAATTCATTCTGTGACGTCACAATACATTCTGAGACGTCACAATGCATTCTGTGACGTCACAATCCATTCTGACACCCCACAATCCATTCTGTGACGTCACAATGCATTCTGTGACGTCACAATCCAAAGTGTGACGTCACAATCCCCTCGCGTCAAAATCCCTTCTGTGACGTCACAATCCATTCTGTGACGTCACAATCCATGCTATGACGTCACAATGGATTCTGTGACGTCACAATCCAGTCTGACACCCCACAATCCATTCTGTGACGTCACAATGCATTCTGTGACGTCACAATCCAAAGTGTGATGTCACAACCCCCTCGCGTCACAATCCATTCGATGATGTCACAATCCCTTCTGTGACATCACAATCCATTCTGTGACATCACAATGCATTCTGTGACGTCACAAACCCAAAGTGTGACGTCACAATCCATTCTGACACCCCACAATGCATTCTGTGATGTCATAATCCCTTCTGTGACGTCACAATCCATTGTATGACGTCACAATGCATTCTGTGACGTCACAATCCAGTCTGACACCCAACAATGCATTCTGTGACGTCACAATACATTCTCTGACGTCACAATCCAAAGTGTGACATCACAAACCCCTCGCGTCACAATACATTCGATGATGTCACAATCCCTTCTGTGACGTCACAATCCATTCTGTGACGTCGCAATGCATTCTGTGAGGTCACAATCCAAAGTGTGACGTCACAATCCATTCTGACACCCCACAATCCATTCTGTGACGTCACAATGCATTCTGTGACGTCACAATCCAAAGTGTGACGTCACAATCCCCTCGCATCACAATCCATTCTGTGATGTCACAATGCATTCTGTGACGTCACAATCCCTTCTGTGACGTCACAATGCATTCTGTGACGTCACAATCCAGTCTAACACCCCACAATCCATTCTGTGACGTCACAATGCCTTCTGTGACGTCACAATCCAAAGTGTGACATCACAATCCGCTCGCGTCACAATGCATTCTGTGACGTCACAATCCATTCTGTGACGTCACAATGCATTCTGTGACGTCACAGTACATTATGTGACGTCACAATCCAAAGTGTGACGTCACAATACATTCTGTGACGTCACAATGCATTCTGTGACGTCACAATCCAAAGTGTGACGTCACAATCCATTCTGACAACCCACAATCCATTCTGTGATGTCATAATCCCTTCTGTGACGTCACAATCCATTCTATGACGTCACAATGCATTCTGTGACGTCACAATCCAGCCTGACACCCCACAATCCATTCTGTGACGTCACAATGCATTCTGTGACGTCACAATCCAAAGTGTGACGTCACAATCCCCTCGCGTCACAATCCATCCGATGATGTCACAATCCCTTCTGTGACGTCACAATCCATTCTGTGACGTCACAATACATTCTGTGACGTCACAATGCATTCTGTGACGTCACAATCCAAAGTGTGACGTCACAATATATTCTGTGACGTCACAATCCATTCTGACACACCACAATGCATTCTGTGACGTCACAATGCATTCTGTGACGTCACAATCCAAAGTGTGACGTCACAATCCATTCTGACACCCCACAATCCATTCTGTGAAGTCACAATACATTCTGTGACGTCACAATCCAAAGTGTGACGTCACAATCCATTCTTACACCCCCAAACCATTCTGTGACGTCACAATCAATTCTGTGACGTCACATTCCATTCTGTGACGTCACAATCCAAAGTGTGACGTCACCATCCACTCGCGTCACAATCCATTCTGTGATGTCATAATCCCTTCTGTGACGTCACAATCCATTCTATGACGTCACAATGCATTCTGTGACGTCACAATCCAGTCTGACACCCCACAATCCATTCTGTGACGTCACAATGCATTCTGTGAGGTCACAATCCAAAGTGTGACGTCACAATCCCCTCGCGTCACAATCCATTCTGTGACGTCACAATCCCTTCTGTGACGTCACAATCCAAAGTGTGACGTCACAACCCCCTCGCGTCACAATCCATTCGATGATGTCACAATCCCTTCTGTGACGTCACAATCCATTCTGTGACGTCACAATCCAGTCTGACACCCCACAATACATTCTGTGACGTCACAATGCGTTCTGTGACGTCACAATCCAAAGTGTGATGTCACAATCCCAAGTGTGACGTCAGAATCCATTCTGACACCCCACAATCCATTCTGTGACGTCACAATCCAAAGTGTGACGTCACAACCCCCTCGCGTCACAATCCATTCGATGATGTCACAATCACTTCTGTGACATCACTATCCCTTCTGTGACATCACAATGCATTCTGTGACGTCACAATCCAGTCTGACACCCCACAATCCATTCTGTGACGTCACAATGCATTCTGTGATGTCACAATGCAAAGTATGACGTCACAATCCCCTCGCGTCACAATTCATTCTGTGACGTCACAATACATTCTGAGACGTCACAATGCATTCTGTGACGTCACAATCCATTCTGACACCCCACAATCCATTCTGTGACGTCACAATGCATTCTGTGACGTCACAATCCAAAGTGTGACGTCACAATCCCCTCGCGTCAAAATCCCTTCTGTGACGTCACAATCCATTCTGTGACGTCACAATCCATGCTATGACGTCACAATGGATTCTGTGACGTCACAATCCAGTCTGACACCCCACAATCCATTCTGTGACGTCACAATGCATTCTGTGACGTCACAATCCAAAGTGTGATGTCACAACCCCCTCGCGTCACAATCCATTCGATGATGTCACAATCACTTCTGTGACATCACTATCCCTTCTGTGACATCACAATGCATTCTGTGACGTCACAATCCAGTCTGACACCCCACAATCCATTCTGTGACGTCACAATGCATTCTGTGACGTCACAATCCAAAGTGTGACGTCACAATCCAAAGTGTGACGTCACAATCCATTGTGTGACGTCACAATCCAAAGTGTGACGTCACAATCCAAAGTGTGACGTCAGAATCCATTCTGACACACCACAATCCATTCTGTGACGTCACAATGCATTCTGTGACATCACAACCCAAAGTGTGACGTCACAATCCATTCTGACACCCCACAATCCATTCTGTGATGTCATAATCCCTTCTGTGACGTCACAATCCATTCTATGACGTCACAATGCATTCTGTGACGTCACAATCCCTTCTGTGACGTCACAATCCAAAGTGTGACGTCACAACCCCCTCGCGTCACAATCCATTCGATGATGTCACAATCCCTTCTGTGACGTCACAATCCATTCTGTGACGTCACAATCCAGTCTGACACCCCACAATACATTCTGTGACGTCACAATGCCTTCTGTGACGTCACAATCCAAAGTGTGACGTCACAATCCCAAGTGTGACGTCAGAATCCATTCTGACACCCCACAATCCATTCTGTGACGTCACAATGCATTCTGTGACGTCACAATCCAAAGTGTGACGTCACACTCCCCTCGCATCACAATCCATTCTGTGATGTCACAATGCATTCTGTGACGTCACAATCCCTTCTGTGACGTCACAATGCATTCTGTGACGTCACAATCCAGTCTAACACCCCACAATCCATTCTGTGACGTCACAATGCATTCTGTGAGGTCACAATCCAAAGTGTGATGTCACAACCCCCTCGCGTCACAATCCATTCGATGATGTCACAATCCCTTCTGTGACATCCCAATCCCTTCTGTGACATCACAATGCATTCTGTGACGTCACAATCCAGTCTGACACCCCACAATCCATTCTGTGACGTCACAATGCATTCTGTGATGTCACAATGCAAAGAATGACGTCACAATCCCCTCGCGTCACAATTCATTCTGTGACGTCACAATACATTCTGAGACGTCACAATGCATTCTGTGACGTCACAATCCATTCTGACACCCCACAATCCATTCTGTGACGTCACAATGCATTCTGTGACGTCACAATCCAAAGTGTGACGTCACAATCCCCTCGCGTCAAAATCCCTTCTGTGACGTCACAATCCATTCTGTGACGTCACAATCCATGCTATGACGTCACAATGGATTCTGTGACGTCACAATCTTTCTGACACCCCACAATCCATTCTGTGACGTCACAATGCATTCTGTGACGTCACAATCCAAAGTGTGATGTCACAACCCCCTCGCGTCACAATCCATTCGATGATGTCACAATCCCTTCTGTGACATGACAATCCATTCTGTGACATCACAATGGATTCTGTGACGTCACAATCCATTCTGACACACCACAATCCATTCTGTGACGTCACAATGCATTCTGTGACGTCACAATCCAAAGTGTGACGTCACAATCCATTGTGTGACGTCACAATCCATTCTGTGACGCCACAATCCATTCTGTGACGTCACAATCTAAAGTGTGACGTCACAACCCAAAGTGTGACGTCACAACCCATTCTGACACACCACAATCCATTCTGTGATGTCATAATCCCTTCTGTGACGTCACAATCCATTCTGTGACGTCACAATGCATTCTGTGACGTCACAATCCATTCTGTGACGTCACAATCCAAAGTGTGACGTCACAATCCCCTCGCATCACAATCCATTCTGTGACGTCACAATCCCTTCTGTGACGTCACAATCCAAAGTGTGACGTCACAACCCCCTCGCGTCACAATCCATTCTGTGACGTCGCAATGCATTCTGTGAGTTCACAATCCAAAGTGTGACGTCACAATCCAGTCTGACACCCCACAATACATTCTGTGACGTCACAATGCCTTCTGTGACGTCACAATCCAAAGTGTGACGTCACAATCCCAAGTGTGACGTCAGAATCCATTCTGACACCCCACAATCCATTCTGTGACGTCACAATGCATTCTGTGAGATCACAATCCAAAGTGTGACGTCACAATCTGCTCGCGTCACAATCCATTCTGTGACGTCACAATCCATTCTGTGACGTCACAATGCATTCTGTGACGTCACAATACATTCTGTGACGTCACAATCCAAAGTGTGACGTCACAATACATTCTGTGATGTCACAATGCATTCTGTGAGGTCACAATCCAAAGTGTGACGTCACAATCCATTCTGACACCCCACAATCCGTTCTGTGACGTCACAATGCATTCTGTGACGTCACAATCCAAAGTGTGACGTCACAATTCCCTCGCGTCATAATCCATTCTGTGACGTCACAATACATTCTGAGACGTCACAATGCATTCTGTGACGTCACAATCCAGCCTGACACCCCACAATCCATTCTGTGACGTCACAATGCATTCTGTGACGTCACAATCCAAAGTGTGACGTCACAATCCCCTCGCGTCAAAATCCCTTCTGTGACGTCACAATCCATTCTGTGACGTCACAATCCATGCTATGACGTCACAATGGATTCTGTGACGTCACAATCCAGTCTGACACCCCACAATCCATTCTGTGACGTCACAATCCAAAGTGTGACGTCACAATCCCCTCGCATCACAATCCATTCTGTGACGTCACAATCCCTTCTGTGACGTCACAATCCAAAGTGTGACGTCACAACCCCCTCACGTCACAATCCATTCGATGATGTCACAATCCCTTCTGTGACGTCATAATCCATTCTGTGACGTCACAATCCAGTCTGACACCCCACAATACATTCTTTGACGTCACAATTCCTTCTGTGACGTCACAATCCAAAGTGTGACGTCACAATCCCAAGTGTGACGTCAGAATCCATTCTGACACCCCACAATCCATTCTGTGACGTCACAATGCATTCTGTGAGGTCACAATCCAAAGTGTGACGTCACAATCCATTCTGACACCCCACAATCCATTCTGTGACGTCACAATGCATTCTGTGACGTCACAATCCAAAGTGTGACGTCACAATCCCCTCGCGTCACAATCCATTCTGTGACGTCACAATATATTCTGTGACGTCACAATCCATGCTATGACGTCACAATGGATTCTGTGACGTCACAATCCAGTCTGACACCCCACAATCCATTCTGTGACGTCACAATGCATTCTGTGACGTCACAATCCAAAGTGTGATGTCACAACCCCCTCGCGTCACAATCCATTCGATGATGTCACAATCCCTTCTGTGACATCACAATCCCTTCTGTGACATCACAATGCATTCTGTGACGTCACAATCCAGTCTGACACCCCACAATCCATTCTGTGAGGTCACAATCCAAAGTGTGACGTCACAATCCATTCTGACAACCCACAATCCATTCTGTGACGTCACAATGCATTCTGTGACGTCACAATCCAAAGTGTGACGTCACAATCCATTGTGTGACGTCACAATCCATTCTGTGACGCCACAATCCATTCTGTGACGTCACAATCTAAAGTGTGACGTCACAACCCAAAGTGTGACGTCACAACCCATTCTGACACACCACAATCCATTCTGTGATGTCATAATCCCTTCTGTGACGTCACAATCCATTCTATGACGTCACAATGCATTCTGTGACGTCACAATCCATTCTGTGACGTCACAATCCAAAGTGTGACGTCACAATCCCCTCGCATCACAATCCATTCTGTGACGTCACAATCCCTTCTGTGACGTCACAATCCAAAGTGTGACGTCACAACCCCCTCGCGTCACAATCCATTCTGTGACGTCGCAATGCATTCTGTGAGTTCACAATCCAAAGTGTGACGTCACAATCCAGTCTGACACCCCACAATACATTCTGTGACGTCACAATGCCTTCTGTGACGTCACAATCCAAAGTGTGACGTCACAATCCCAAGTGTGACGTCAGAATCCATTCTGACACCCCACAATCCATTCTGTGACGTCACAATGCATTCTGTGAGATCACAATCCAAAGTGTGACGTCACAATCTGCTCGCGTCACAATCCATTCTGTGACGTCACAATCCATTCTGTGACGTCACAATGCATTCTGTGACGTCACAATACATTCTGTGACGTCACAATCCAAAGTGTGACGTCACAATACATTCTGTGATGTCACAATGCATTCTGTGAGGTCACAATCCAAAGTGTGACGTCACAATCCATTCTGACACCCCACAATCCGTTCTGTGACGTCACAATGCATTCTGTGACGTCACAATCCAAAGTGTGACGTCACAATTCCCTCGCGTCATAATCCATTCTGTGACGTCACAATACATTCTGAGACGTCACAATGCATTCTGTGACGTCACAATCCAGCCTGACACCCCACAATCCATTCTGTGACGTCACAATGCATTCTGTGACGTCACAATCCAAAGTGTGACGTCACAATCCCCTCGCGTCAAAATCCCTTCTGTGACGTCACAATCCATTCTGTGACGTCACAATCCATGCTATGACGTCACAATGGATTCTGTGACGTCACAATCCAGTCTGACACCCCACAATCCATTCTGTGACGTCACAATCCAAAGTGTGACGTCACAATCCCCTCGCATCACAATCCATTCTGTGACGTCACAATCCCTTCTGTGACGTCACAATCCAAAGTGTGACGTCACAACCCCCTCACGTCACAATCCATTCGATGATGTCACAATCCCTTCTGTGACGTCATAATCCATTCTGTGACGTCACAATCCAGTCTGACACCCCACAATACATTCTTTGACGTCACAATTCCTTCTGTGACGTCACAATCCAAAGTGTGACGTCACAATCCCAAGTGTGACGTCAGAATCCATTCTGACACCCCACAATCCATTCTGTGACGTCACAATGCATTCTGTGAGGTCACAATCCAAAGTGTGACGTCACAATCCATTCTGACACCCCACAATCCATTCTGTGACGTCACAATGCATTCTGTGACGTCACAATCCAAAGTGTGACGTCACAATCCCCTCGCGTCACAATCCATTCTGTGACGTCACAATATATTCTGTGACGTCACAATCCATGCTATGACGTCACAATGGATTCTGTGACGTCACAATCCAGTCTGACACCCCACAATCCATTCTGTGACGTCACAATGCATTCTGTGACGTCACAATCCAAAGTGTGATGTCACAACCCCCTCGCGTCACAATCCATTCGATGATGTCACAATCCCTTCTGTGACATCACAATCCCTTCTGTGACATCACAATGCATTCTGTGACGTCACAATCCAGTCTGACACCCCACAATCCATTCTGTGAGGTCACAATCCAAAGTGTGACGTCACAATCCATTCTGACAACCCACAATACATTCTGTGACGTCACAATGCATTCTGTGAGGTCACAATCCAAAGTGTGACGTCACAATCCATTCTGACACCCCACAATCCATTCTGTGACGTCACAATGCATTCTGTGACGTCACAATCCAAAGTGTGACGTCACACTCCCCTCGCATCACAATCCATTCTGTGATGTCACAATGCATTCTGTGACGTCACAATCCCTTCTGTGACGTCACAATGCATTCTGTGACGTCACAATCCAGTCTAACACCCCACAATCCATTCTGTGACGTCACAATGCATTCTGTGATGTCACAATGCAAAGTATGACGTCACAATCCCCTCGCGTCACAATTCATTCTGTGACGTCACAATACATTCTGAGACGTCACAATGCATTCTGTGACGTCACAATCCATTCTGACACCCCACAATCCATTCTGTGACACACAATGCATTCTGTGAGGTCACAATCCAAAGTGTGACGTCACAATCCCCTCGCGTCAAAATCCCTTCTGTGACGTCACAATCCATTCTGTGATGTCACAATCCAAAGTGTGACGTCACAATCCCCTCGCATCAGAATCCATTCTGTGATGTCACAATGCATTCTGTGACGTCACAATGCATTCTGTGACGTCACAATCCAAAGTGTGACGTCACAATCCCCTCGCGTCAAAATCCGTTCTGTGACGTCACAATATATTCTGTGACGTCACAATCCATGCTATGACGTCACAATACATTCTGTGACGTCACAATCCAGTCAGACACCCCACAATCCATTCTGTGACGTCACAATGCATTCTGTGACGTCACAATCCAAAGTGTGATGTCACAACCCCCTCGCGTCACAATCCATTCGATGATGTCACAATCCCTTCTGTGACATCACAATCCCTTCTGTGACATCACAATGCATTCTGTGACGTCACAATCCAGTCTGACACCCCACAATCCATTCTGTGACGTCACAATGCATTCTGTGATGTCAAAATGCAAAGTATGACGTCACAATCCCCTCGCGTCACAATGCATTCTGTGACGTCACAATCCATTCTGACACCCCACAATCCATTCTGTGACGTCACAATGCATTCTGTGACGTCACAATCCAAAGTGTGACGTCACAATCCCCTCGCGTCAAAATCCCTTATGTGACGTCACAATGCATTCTGTGACGTCACAATCCATGCTATGACGTCACAATGGATTCTGTGACGTCACAATCCAGTCTGACACCCCACAATCCATTCTGTGACGTCACAATGCATTCTGTGACGTCACAATCCAAAGTGTGATGTCACAACCCCCTCGCGTCACAATCCATTCGATGATGTCACAATCCCTTCTGTGACATCACAATCCCTTCTGTGACATCACAATGCATTCTGTGACGTCACAAACCCAAAGTGTGACGTCACAATCCATTCTGACACCCCACAATGCATTCTGTGATGTCATAATCCCTTCTGTGACGTCACAATCCATTGTATGACGTCACAATGCATTCTGTGACGTCACAATCCAGTCTGACACCCAACAATGCATTCTGTGACGTCACAATACATTCTCTGACGTCACAATCCAAAGTGTGACATCACAAACCCCTCGCGTCACAATACATTCGATGATGTCACAATCCCTTCTGTGACATCACAATCCATTCTGTGACGTCGCAATGCATTCTGTGAGGTCACAATCCAAAGTGTGACGTAACAATCCATTCTGACACCCCACAATCCATTCTGTGACGTCACAATGCATTCTGTGACGTCACAATCCAAAGTGTGACGTCACAATCCCCTCGCATCACAATCCATTCTGTGATGTCACAATGCATTCTGTGACGTCACAATCCCTTCTGTGACGTCACAATGCATTCTGTGACGTCACAATCCAGTCTAACACCCCACAATCCATTCTGTGACGTCACAATGCCTTCTGTGACGTCACAATCCAAAGTGTGACATCACAATCCGCTCGCGTCACAATGCATTCTGTGACGTCACAATCCATTCTGTGACGTCACAATGCATTCTGTGACGTCACAGTACATTATGTGACGTCACAATCCAAAGTGTGACGTCACAATACATTCTGTGACGTCACAATGCATTCTGTGACGTCACAATCCAAAGTGTGACGTCACAATCCATTCTGACAACCCACAATCCATTCTGTGATGTCATAATCCCTTCTGTGACGTCACAATCCATTCTATGACGTCACAATGCATTCTGTGACGTCACAATCCAGCCTGACACCCCACAATCCATTCTGTGACGTCACAATGCATTCTGTGACGTCACAATCCAAAGTGTGACGTCACAACCCCCTCGCGTCACAATCCATTCGATGATGTCACAATCCCTTCTGTGACGTCACAATCCATTCTGTGACGTCACAATCCAGTCTGACACCCCACAATACATTCTGTGACGTCACAATGCGTTCTGTGACGTCACAATCCAAAGTGTGATGTCACAATCCCAAGTGTGACGTCAGAATCCATTCTGACACCCCACAATCCATTCTGTGACGTCACAATGCATTCTGTGACGTCACAATCCAAAGTGTGATGTCACAACCCCCTCGCGTCACAATCCATTCGATGATGTCACAATCACTTCTGTGACATCACTATCCCTTCTGTGACATCACAATGCATTCTGTGACGTCACAATCCAGTCTGACACCCCACAATCCATTCTGTGACGTCACAATGCATTCTGTGATGTAACAATGCAAAGTATGACGTCACAATCCCCTCGCGTCACAATTCATTCTGTGACGTCACAATACATTCTGAGACGTCACAATGCATTCTGTGACGTCACAATCCATTCTGACACCCCACAATCCATTCTGTGACGTCACAATGCATTCTGTGACGTCACAATCCAAAGTGTGACGTCACAATCCCCTCGCGTCACAATCCATTCGATGATGTCACAATCACTTCTGTGACATCACTATCCCTTCTGTGACATCACAATGCATTCTGTGACGTCACAATCCAGTCTGACACCCCACAATCCATTCTGTGACGTCACAATGCATTCTGTGACGTCACAATCCAAAGTGTGACGTCACAATCCAAAGTGTGACGTCACAATCCATTGTGTGACGTCACAATCCAAAGTGTGACGTCACAATCCAAAGTGTGACGTCAGAATCCATTCTGACACACCACAATCCATTCTGTGACGTCACAATGCATTCTGTGACATCACAACCCAAAGTGTGACGTCACAATCCATTCTGACACCCCACAATCCATTCTGTGATCTCATAATCCCTTCTGTGACGTCACAATCCATTCTATGACGTCACAATGCATTCTGTGACGTCACAATCCCTTCTGTGACGTCACAATCCAAAGTGTGACGTCACAACCCCCTCGCGTCACAATCCATTCGATGATGTCACAATCCCTTCTGTGACGTCACAATCCATCCTGTGACGTCACAATCCAGTCTGACACCCCACAATACATTCTGTGACGTCACAATGCCTTCTGTGACGTCACAATCCAAAGTGTGACGTCACAATCCCAAGTGTGACGTCAGAATCCATTCTGACACCCCACAATCCATTCTGTGACGTCACAATGCATTCTGTGACGTCACAATCCAAAGTGTGACGTCACACTCCCCTCGCATCACAATCCATTCTGTGATGTCACAATGCATTCTGTGACGTCACAATCCCTTCTGTGACGTCACAATGCATTCTGTGACGTCACAATCCAGTCTAACACCCCACAATCCATTCTGTGACGTCACAATGCATTCTGTGAGGTCACAATCCAAAGTGTGACGTCACAATCCCCTCGCGTCACAATCCATTCTGTGACGTCACAATCCATTCTGTGACGTCACAATGCATTCTGTGACGTCACAATGGATTCTGTGACGTCACAATCCAGTCTGACACCCCACAATCCATTCTGTGACGTCACAATGCATTCTGTGACGTCACAATCCAAAGTGTGATGTCACAACCCCCTCGCGTCACAATCCATTCGATGATGTCACAATCCCTTCTGTGACATCCCAATCCCTTCTGTGACATCACAATGCATTCTGTGACGTCACAATCCAGTCTGACACCCCACAATCCATTCTGTGACGTCACAATGCATTCTGTGATGTCACAATGCAAAGAATGACGTCACAATCCCCTCGCGTCACAATTCATTCTGTGACGTCACAATACATTCTGAGACGTCACAATGCATTCTGTGACGTCACAATCCATTCTGACACCCCACAATCCATTCTGTGACGTCACAATGCATTCTGTGACGTCACAATCCAAAGTGTGACGTCACAATCCCCTCGCGTCAAAATCCCTTCTGTGACGTCACAATCCATTCTGTGACGTCACAATCCATGCTATGACGTCACAATGGATTCTGTGACGTCACAATCCAGTCTGACACCCCACAATCCATTCTGTGACGTCACAATGCATTCTGTGACGTCACAATCCAAAGTGTGATGTCACAACCCCCTCGCGTCACAATCCATTCGATGATGTCACAATCCCTTCTGTGACATGACAATCCATTCTGTGACATCACAATGGATTCTGTGACGTCACAATCCATTCTGACACACCACAATCCATTCTGTGACGTCACAATGCATTCTGTGACGTCACAATCCAAAGTGTGACGTCACAATCCATTGTGTGACGTCACAATCCATTCTGTGACGCCACAATCCATTCTGTGACGTCACAATCTAAAGTGTGACGTCACAACCCAAAGTGTGACGTCACAACCCATTCTGACACACCACAATCCATTCTGTGATGTCATAATCCCTTCTGTGACGTCACAATCCATTCTATGACGTCACAATGCATTCTGTGACGTCACAATCCATTCTGTGACGTCACAATCCAAAGTGTGACGTCACAATCCCCTCGCATCACAATCCATTCTGTGACGTCACAATCCCTTCTGTGACGTCACAATCCAAAGTGTGACGTCACAACCCCCTCGCGTCACAATCCATTCTGTGACGTCGCAATGCATTCTGTGAGTTCACAATCCAAAGTGTGACGTCACAATCCAGTCTGACACCCCACAATACATTCTGTGACGTCACAATGCCTTCTGTGACGTCACAATCCAAAGTGTGACGTCACAATCCCAAGTGTGACGTCAGAATCCATTCTGACACCCCACAATCCATTCTGTGACGTCACAATGCATTCTGTGACGTCACAATCCCTTCTGTGACGTCACAATGCATTCTGTGACGTCACAATCCAGTCTAACACCCCACAATCCATTCTGTGACGTCACAATGCATTCTGTGACGTCACAATGGATTCTGTGACGTCACAATCCAGTCTGACACCCCACAATCCATTCTGTGACGTCACAATACATTCTGAGACGTCACAATGCATTCTGTGACGTCACAATCCATTCTGACACCCCACAATCCATTCTGTGACGTCACAATGCATTCTGTGACGTCACAATCCAAAGTGTGACGTCACAATCCCCTCGCGTCAAAATCCCTTCTGTGACGTCACAATCCATTCTGTGACGTCACAATCCATGCTATGACGTCACAATGGATTCTGTGACGTCACAATCCAGTCTGACACCCCACAATCCATTCTGTGACGTCACAATGCATTCTGTGACGTCACAATCCAAAGTGTGATGTCACAACCCCCTCGCGTCACAATCCATTCGATGATGTCACAATCACTTCTGTGACATCACTATCCCTTCTGTGACATCACAATGCATTCTGTGACGTCACAATCCAGTCTGACACCCCACAATCCATTCTGTGACGTCACAATGCATTCTGTGAGGTCACAATCCAAAGTGTGACGTCACAATCCCCTCACGTCACAATCCATTCTGTGACGTCACAATGCATTCTGTGAGGTCACAATCCAAAGTGTGACGTCACAATCCGCTCGCGTCACAATGCATTCTGTGACGTCACAATCCCTTCTGTGACGTCACAATGCATTCTGTGACGTCACAATCCAGTCTGACACCCCACAATCCATTCTGTGACGTCACAATGCATTCTGTGAGGTCACAATCCAAAGTGTGAAGTCACAATCCATTCTGTGACGTCACAATCCATTCTGTGACATCACAATCCATTCTGTGACGTCACAATGCATTCTGTGACGTCACAATCCAGTCTGACACCCCACAATCCATTCTGTGACGTCACAATGCATTCTGTGACGTCACAATCCAAAGTGTGACGTCACAATCCCCGCGCGTCAAAATCCATTCTGTGACGTCACAATTCATTCTGTGACGTCACAATCCATGCTATGACGTCACAATCCAAAGTGTGACGTCACAATCCCCTCACGTCACAATCCATTCTGTGACGTCAGAATTCATTCTGTGACGTCACAATCCATTCTGTGACGTCACAATCCAAAGTGTGACGGCACAATCCCCTCGCATCACAATCCATTCTTTGACGTCACAATCCCTTCTGTGACGTCACAATCCAAAGTGTGACGTCACAACCCCCTCGCGCCACAATCCATTCGATGATGTCACAATCCCTTCTGTGACGTCACAATCCATTCTGTGACGTCACAATCCAGTCTGACACCCCACAATACATTCTGTGACGTCACAATGCCTTCTGTGACGTCACAATCCAAAGTGTGACGTCACAATCCCAAGTGTGACGTCAGAATCCATTCTGACACCCCACAATACATTCTGTGAAGTCACAATGCATTCTGTGACGTCACAATCCAAAGTGTGACGTCACAATCCCCTCGCGTCAAAATCCCTTCTGTGACGTCACAATCCATTCTGTGATGTCACAATCCAAAGTGTGACGTCACAATCCCCTCGCGTCACAATCCATTCTGTGACGTCACAATCCCTTCTGTGACATCACAATCCAAAGTGTGACGTCACAACCCCCTCGCGTCACAATCCATTCGATGATGTCACAATCCCATCTGTGACGTCACAATCCCTTCTGTGACATCACAATGCATTCTGTGACGTCACAATCCAGTCTGACACCCCACAATCCATTCTGTGACGTCACAATGCATTCTGTGATGTCACAATGCAAAGTGTGACGTCACAATCCCCTCGCGTCACAATCCATTCTGTGACGTCACAATACATTCTGAGACGTCACAATGCATTCTGTGACGTCACAATCCAGTCTGACACCCCACAATCCATTCTGTGACGTCACAATGCATTCTGTGACGTCACAATACATTCTGTGACGTCACAATCCAAAGTGTGACGTCACAATCCATTCTGAAACCCCACAATCCATTCTGTGACGTCACAATACATTCTGTGACGTCACAACTTAAAGTGTGACGTCACAATCCATTCTGACACCCCACAATGCATTCTGTGATGTCATAATCCCTTCTGTGACGTCACAATCCATTCTATGACGTCACAATGCATTCTGTGACGTCACAATCCAGTCTGACACCCAACAATGCATTCTGTGACGTCACAATACATTCTCTGACGTCACAATCCAAAGTGTGACATCACAAACCCCTCGCGTCACAATACATTCGATGATGTCACAATCCCTTCTGTGACATCACAATCCCTTCTGTGACGTCACAATGCATTCTGTGAGGTCACAATCCAAAGTGTGACATAACAATCCATTCTGACACCCCACAATCCATTCTGTGACGTCACAATGCATTCTGTGACGTCACAATCCAAAGTGTGACGTCACAATCCCCTCGCATTACAATCCATTCTGTGATGTCACAATGCATTCTGTGACGTCACAATCCCTTCTGTGACGTCACAATGCATTCTGTGACGTCACAATCCAGTCTAACACCCCACAATCCATTCTGTGACGTCACAATGCCTTCTGTGACGTCACAATCCAAAGTGTGACGTCACAATCCGCTCGCGTCACAATGCATTCTGTGACGTCACAGTACATTCTGTGACGTCACAATCCAAAGTGTGACGTCACAATACATTCTGTGACGTCACAATGCATTCTATGACGTCACAATGCATTCTGTGACGTCACAATCCATTCTGTGAGGTCACAATCCAAAGTGTGACGTCACAATCCCCTCGCGTCACAATCCATTCTGTGACGTCACAATCCCTTCTGTGACGTCACAATCCAAAGTGTGACGTCACAACCCCCTCGCGTCACAATCCATTCGATGATGTCACAATCCCTTCTGTGACGTCACAATCCATTCTGTGACGTCACAATCCAGTCTGACACCCCACAATACATTCTGTGACGTCACAATGCGTTCTGTGACGTCACAATCCAAAGTGTGACGTCACAATCCCAAGTGTGACGTCAGAATCCATTCTGACACCCCACAATCCATTCTGTGACGTCACAATGCATTCTGTGACGTCACAATCCAAAGTGTGATGTCACAACCCCCTCGCGTCACAATCCATTCGATGATGTCACAATCCCTTCTGTGACATCCCAATCCCTTCTGTGACATCACAATGCATTCTGTGACGTCACAATCCAGTCTGACACCCCACAATCCATTCTGTGACGTCACAATGCATTCTGTGATGTCACAATGCAAAGTATGACGTCACAATCCCCTCGCGTCACAATTCATTCTGTGACGTCACAATACATTCTGAGACGTCACAATGCATTCTGTGACGTCACAATCCATTCTGACACCCCACAATCCATTCTGTGACACACAATGCATTCTGTGAGGTCACAATCCAAAGTGTGACGTCACAATCCCCTCGCGTCAAAATCCCTTCTGTGACGTCACAATCCATTCTGTGACGTCACAATCCAAAGTGTGATGTCACAACCCCCTCGCGTCACAATCCATTCGATGATGTCACAATCCCTTCTGTGACATGACAATCCATTCTGTGACATCACAATGGATTCTGTGACGTCACAATCCATTCTGACACACCACAATCCATTCTGTGACGTCACAATGCATTCTGTGACGTCACAATCCAAAGTGTGACGTCACAATACATTGTGTGACGTCACAATCCATTCTGTGACGCCACAATCCATTCTGTGACGTCACAATCTAAAGTGTGACGTCACAACCCAAAGTGTGACGTCACAATCCATTCTGACACACCACAATCCATTCTGTGATGTCATAATCCCTTCTGTGACGTCACAATCCATTCTATGACGTCACAATGCATTCTGTGACGTCACAATCCATTCTGTGACGTCACAATCCAAAGTGTGACGTCACAATCCCCTCGCATCACAATCCATTCTGTGACGTCACAATCCCTTCTGTGACGTCACAATCCAAAGTGTGACGTCACAACCCCCTCGCGTCACAATCCATTCTGTGACGTCGCAATGCATTCTGTGAGTTCACAATCCAAAGTGTGACGTCACAATCCAGTCTGACACCCCACAATACATTCTGTGACGTCACAATGCCTTCTGTGACGTCACAATCCAAAGTGTGACGTCACAATCCCAAGTGTGACGTCAGAATCCATTCTGACACCCCACAATCCATTCTGTGACGTCACAATGCATTCTGTGACGTCACAATCCCTTCTGTGACGTCACAATGCATTCTGTGACGTCACAATCCAGTCTAACACCCCACAATCCATTCTGTGACGTCACAATGCATTCTGTGAGATCACAATCCAAAGTGTGACGTCACAATCTGCTCGCGTCACAATCCATTCTGTGACGTCACAATCCATTCTGTGACGTCACAATGCATTCTGTGACGTCACAATACATTCTGTGACGTCACAATCCAAAGTGTGACGTCACAATCCATTCTGTGATGTCACAATGCATTCTGTGAGGTCACAATCCAAAGTGTGACGTCACAATCCATTCTGACACCCCACAATCCGTTCTGTGACGTCACAATGCATTCTGTGACGTCACAATCCAAAGTGTGACGTCACAATTCCCTCGCGTCATAATCCATTCTGTGACGTCACAATACATTCTGAGACGTCACAATGCATTCTGTGACGTCACAATCCATTCTGACACCCCACAATCCATTCTGTGACGTCACAATGCATTCTGTGACGTCACAATCCAAAGTGTGACGTCACAATCCCCTCGCGTCAAAATCCCTTCTGTGACGTCACAATCCATTCTGTGACGTCACAATCCATGCTATGACGTCACAATGGATTCTGTGACGTCACAATCCAGTCTGACACCCCACAATCCATTCTGTGACGTCACAATCCAAAGTGTGACGTCACAATCCCCTCGCATCACAATCCATTCTGTGACGTCACAATCCCTTCTGTGACGTCACAATCCAAAGTGTGACGTCACAATCCCAAGTGTGACGTCAGAATCCATTCTGACACCCCACAATCCATTCTGTGACGTCACAATGCATTCTGTGAGGTCACAATCCAAAGTGTGACGTCACAATCCATTCTGACACCCCACAATCCATTCTGTGACGTCACAATGCATTCTGTGACGTCACAATCCAAAGTGTGACGTCACAATCCCCTCGCGTCACAATCCATTCTGTGACGTCACAATATATTCTGTGACGTCACAATCCATGCTATGACGTCACAATGGATTCTGTGACGTCACAATCCAGTCTGACACCCCACAATCCATTCTGTGACGTCACAATGCATTCTGTGACGTCACAATCCAAAGTGTGATGTCACAACCCCCTCGCGTCACAATCCATTCGATGATGTCACAATCCCTTCTGTGACGTCACAATCCCTTCTGTGACATCACAATGCATTCTGTGACGTCACAATCCAGTCTGACACCCCACAATCCATTCTGTGACGTCACAATGCATTCTGTGATGTCACAATGCAAAGTATGACGTCACAATCCCCTCGCGTCACAATTCATTCTGTGACGTCACAATGCATTCTGTGATGTCACAATGCAAAGTATGACGTCACAATCCCCTCGCGTCACAATTCATTCTGTGACGTCACAATACATTCTGAGACGTCACAATGCATTCTGTGACGTCACAATCCATTCTGACACCCCACAATCCATTCTGTGACGTCACAATGCATTCTGTGACGTCACAATCCAAAGTGTGACGTCACAATCCCCTCGCGTCAAAATCCCTTCTGTGACGTCACAATCCATTCTGTGACGTCACAATCCATGCTATGACGTCACAATGGATTCTGTGACGTCACAATCCAGTCTGACACCCCACAATCCATTCTGTGACGTCACAATGCATTCTGTGACGTCACAATCCAAAGTGTGATGTCACAACCCCCTCGCGTCACAATCCATTCGATGATGTCACAATCACTTCTGTGACATCACTATCCCTTCTGTGACATCACAATGCATTCTGTGACGTCACAATCCAGTCTGACACCCCACAATCCATTCTGTGACGTCACAATGCATTCTGTGAGGTCACAATCCAAAGTGTGACGTCACAATCCCCTCACGTCACAATCCATTCTGTGACGTCACAATGCATTCTGTGAGGTCACAATCCAAAGTGTGACGTCACAATCCCCTCGCGTCACAATCCATTCTGTGACGTCACAATCCCTTCTGTGATGTCACAATCCAAAGTGTGACGTCACAACCCCCTCACGTCACAATCCATTCGATGATGTCACAATCCCTTCTGTGACGTCACAATACATTCTGTGACGTCACAATCCAGTCTGACACTTCACAATGCATTCTGTGACGTCACAATGCCTTCTGTGACGTCACAATCCAAAGTGTGACGTCACAATCCCAAGTGTGACGTCAGAATCCATTCTGACACCCCACAATACATTCTGTGAAGTCACAATGCATTCTGTGACGTCACAATCCAAAGTGTGACGTCACAATCCATTCTGACAACCCACAATCCATTCTGTGATGTCATAATCCCTTCTGTGACGTCACAATCCATAGTGTGACGTCACAATCCCAAGTGTGACGTCAGAATCCATTCTGACACCCCACAATACATTCTGTGAAGTCACAATGCATTCTGTGACGTCACAATCCAAAGTGTGACGTCACAATCCATTCTGACACCCCACAATCCATTCTGTGACGTCACAATGCATTCTGTGAGGTCACAATCCAAAGTGTGACGTCACAATCCATTCTGACACCCCACAATCCATTCTGTGACGTCACAATGCATTCTGTGACGTCACAATGCATTCTGTGACGTCACAATCCAAAGTGTGACGTCACAATCCCCTCGCTTCAGAATCCATTCTGTGAAGTCACAATGCATTCTGTGACGTCACAATCCCTTCTGTGACGTCACAATGCATTCTGTGACGTCACAATCCAGTCTGACACCCCACAATCCATTCTGTGACGTCACAATGCATTCTGTGAGGTCACAATCCAAAGTGTGACGTCACAATCCGCTCGCGTCACAATGCATTCTGTGACGTCACAATCCCTTCTGTGACGTCACAATGCATTCTGTGACGTCACAATCCAGTCTGACACCCCACAATCCATTCTGTGACGTCACAATGCATTCTGTGAGGTCACAATCCAAAGTGTGAAGTCACAATCCATTCTGTGACGTCACAATCCATTCTGTGACGTCACAATCCATTCTGTGACGTCACAATGCATTCTGTGACGTCACAATCCAGTCTGACACCCCACAATCCATTCTGTGACGTCACAATGCATTCTGTGACGTCACAATCCAAAGTGTGACGTCACAATCCCCGCGCGTCAAAATCCATTCTGTGACGTCACAATTCATTCTGTGACGTCACAATCCATGCTATGACGTCACAATCCAAAGTGTGACGTCACAATCCCCTCACGTCACAATCCATTCTGTGACGTCAGAATTCATTCTGTGACGTCACAATCCATTCTGTGACGTCACAATCCAAAGTGTGACGTCACAATCCCCTCGCATCACAATCAATTCTGTGACGTCACAATCCCTTCTGTGACGTCACAATCCAAAGTGTGACGTCACAACCCCCTCGCGTCACAATCCATTCGATGATGTCACAATCCCTTCTGTGACGTCACAATCCATTCTGTGACGTCACAATCCAGTCTGACACCCCACAATACATTCTGTGACGTCACAATGCCTTCTGTGACGTCACAATCCAAAGTGTGACGTCACAATCCCAAGTGTGACGTCAGAATCCATTCTGACACCCCACAATACATTCTGTGAAGTCACAATGCATTCTGTGACGTCACAATCCAAAGTGTGACATCACAACCCCCTCGCGTCACAATCCATTCGATGATGTCACAATCCCTTCTGTGACATCACAATCCCTTCTGTGACATCACAATGCATTCTGTGACGTCACAATCCAGTCTGACACCCCACAATCCATTCTGTGACGTCACAATGCATTCTGTGATGTCACAATGCAAAGTATGACGTCACAATCCCCTCGCGTCACAATTCATTCTGTGACGTCACAATACATTCTGAGACGTCACAATGCATTCTGTGACGTCACAATCCATTCTGACACCCCACAATCCATTCTGTGACGTCACAATGCATTCTGTGAGGTCACAATCCAAAGTGTGACGTCACAATCCCCTCGCGTCAAAATCCCTTCTGTGACGTCACAATCCATTCTGTGATGTCACAATCCAAAGTGTGACGTCACAATCCCCTCGCGTCACAATCCATTCTGTGACGTCACAATCCCTTCTGTGACATCACAATCCAAAGTGTGACGTCACAACCCCCTCGCGTCACAATCCATTCGATGATGTCACAATCCCTTCTGTGACGTCACAATACATTCTGTGACGTCACAATCCAGTCTGACACCCCACAATCCATTCTGTGACGTCACAATGCATTCTGTGACGTCACAATCCAAAGTGTGATGTCACAACCCCCTCGCGTCACAATCCATTCGATGATGTCACAATCCCTTCTGTGACATCACAATCCATTCTGTGACATCACAATACATTCTGTGACGTCACAATCCAGTCTGACACCCCACAATCCATTCTGTGACGTCACAATGCATTCTGTGATGTCACAATGCAAAGTGTGACGTCACAATCCCCTCGCGTCACAATCCCTTCTGTGACATCCCAATCCCTTCTGTGACATCACAATGCATTCTGTGACGTCACAATCCAGTCTGACACCCCACAATCCATTCTGTGACGTCACAATGCATTCTGTGACGTCACAATACATTCTGTGACGTCACAATCCAAAGTGTGACGTCACAATCCATTCTGAAACCCCACAATCCATTCTGTGACGTCACAATACATTCTGTGACGTCACAACTTAAAGTGTGACGTCACAATCCATTCTGACACCCCACAATGCATTCTGTGATGTCATAATCCCTTCTGTGACGTCACAATCCATTCTATGACGTCACAATGCATTCTGTGACGTCACAATCCAGTCTGACACCCAACAATGCATTCTGTGACGTCACAATACATTCTCTGACGTCACAATCCAAAGTGTGACATCACAAACCCCTCGCGTCACAATACATTCGATGATGTCACAATCCCTTCTGTGACATCACAATCCATTCTGTGACGTCGCAATGCATTCTGTGAGGTCACAATCCAAAGTGTGACATAACAATCCATTCTGACACCCCACAATCCATTCTGTGACGTCACAATGCATTCTGTGACGTCACAATCCAAAGTGTGACGTCACAATCCCCTCGCATCACAATCCATTCTGTGATGTCACAATGCATTCTGTGACGTCACAATCCCTTCTGTGACGTCACAATGCATTCTGTGACGTCACAATCCAGTCTAACACCCCACAATCCATTCTGTGACGTCACAATGCCTTCTGTGACGTCACAATCCAAAGTGTGACGTCACAATCCGCTCGCGTCACAATGCATTCTGTGACGTCACAATCCATTCTGTGACGTCACAATGCATTCTGTGACGTCACAGTACATTCTGTGACGTCACAATCCAAAGTGTGACGTCACAATACATTCTGTGACGTCACAATGCATTCTATGACGTCACAATGCATTCTGTGACGTCACAATCCATTCTGTGAGGTCACAATCCAAAGTGTGACGTCACAATCCCCTCGCGTCACAATCCATTCTGTGACGTCACAATCCCTTCTGTGACGTCACAATCCAAAGTGTGACGTCACAACCCCCTCGCGTCACAATCCATTCGATGATGTCACAATCCCTTCTGTGACGTCACAATCCATTCTGTGACGTCACAATCCAGTCTGACACCCCACAATACATTCTGTGACGTCACAATGCCTTCTGTGACGTCACAATCCAAAGTGTGACGTCACAATCCCAAGTGTGACGTCAGAATCCATTCTGACACCCCACAATCCATTCTGTGACGTCACAATGCATTCTGTGACGTCACAATCCAAAGTGTGATGTCACAACCCCCTCGCGTCACAATCCATTCGATGATGTCACAATCCCTTCTGTGACATCCCAATCCCTTCTGTGACATCACAATGCATTCTGTGACGTCACAATCCAGTCTGACACCCCACAATCCATTCTGTGACGTCACAATGCATTCTGTGATGTCACAATGCAAAGTATGACGTCACAATCCCCTCGCGTCACAATTCATTCTGTGACGTCACAATACATTCTGAGACGTCACAATGCATTCTGTGACGTCACAATCCATTCTGACACCCCACAATCCATTCTGTGACACACAATGCATTCTGTGAGGTCACAATCCAAAGTGTGACGTCACAATCCCCTCGCGTCAAAATCCCTTCTGTGACGTCACAATCCATTCTGTGATGTCACAATCCAAAGTGTGACGTCACAATCCCCTCGCATCAGAATCCATTCTGTGATGTCACAATGCATTCTGTGACGTCACAATGCATTCTGTGACGTCACAATCCAAAGTGTGACGTCACAATCCCCTCGCGTCAAAATCCCTTCTGTGACGTCACAATATATTCTGTGACGTCACAATCCATGCTATGACGTCACAATACATTCTGTGACGTCACAATCCAGTCTGACACCCCACAATCCATTCTGTGACGTCACAATGCATTCTGTGACGTCACAATCCAAAGTGTGACGTCACAACCCCCTCGCGTCACAATCCATTCGATGATGTCACAATCCCTTCTGTGACATCACAATCCCTTCTGTGACATCACAATGCATTCTGTGACGTCACAATCCAGTCTGACACCCCACAATCCATTCTGTGACGTCACAATGCATTCTGTGATGTCACAATGCAAAGTATGACGTCACAATCCCCTCGCGTCACAATTCATTCTGTGACGTCACAATACATTCTGAGACGTCACAATGCATTCTGTGACGTCACAATCCATTCTGACACCCCACAATCCATTCTGTGACGTCACAATGCATTCTGTGAGGTCACAATCCAAAGTGTGACGTCACAATCCCCTCGCGTCAAAATCCCTTCTGTGACGTCACAATCCATTCTGTGATGTCACAATCCAAAGTGTGACGTCACAACCCCCTCGCGTCACAATCCATTCTGTGACGTCACAATCCCTTCTGTGACGTCACAATACATTCTGTGACGTCACAATCCAGTCTGACACCCCACAATCCATTCTGTGACGTCACAATGCATTCTGTGACGTCACAATCCAAAGTGTGATGTCACAACCCCCTCGCGTCACAATCCATTCGATGATGTCACAATCCCTTCTGTGACATCACAATCCATTCTGTGACATCACAATACATTCTGTGACGTCACAATCCAGTCTGACACCCCACAATCCATTCTGTGACGTCACAATGCATTCTGTGATGTCACAATGCAAAGTGTGACGTCACAATCCCCTCGCGTCACAATCCATTCTGTGACGTCACAATACATTCTGAGACGTCACAATGCATTCTGTGACGTCACAATCCAGTCTGACACCCCACAATCCATTCTGTGACGTCACAATGCATTCTGTGACGTCACAATACATTCTGTGACGTCACAATCCAAAGTGTGACGTCACAATCCATTCTGAAACCCCACAATCCATTCTGTGACGTCACAATACATTCTGTGACGTCACAACTTAAAGTGTGACGTCACAATCCATTCTGACACCCCACAATGCATTCTGTGATGTCATAATCCCTTCTGTGACGTCACAATCCATTCTATGACGTCACAATGCATTCTGTGACGTCACAATCCAGTCTGACACCCAACAATGCATTCTGTGACGTCACAATACATTCTCTGACGTCACAATCCAAAGTGTGACATCACAAACCCCTCGCGTCACAATACATTCGATGATGTCACAATCCCTTCTGTGACATCACAATCCATTCTGTGACGTCGCAATGCATTCTGTGAGGTCACAATCCAAAGTGTGACATAACAATCCATTCTGACACCCCACAATCCATTCTGTGACGTCACAATGCATTCTGTGACGTCACAATCCAAAGTGTGACGTCACAATCCCCTCGCATCACAATCCATTCTGTGATGTCACAATGCATTCTGTGACGTCACAATCCCTTCTGTGACGTCACAATGCATTCTGTGACGTCACAATCCATTCTGTGACGTCACAATGCATTCTGTGACGTCACAGTACATTCTGTGACGTCACAATCCAAAGTGTGACGTCACAATACATTCTGTGACGTCACAATGCATTCTATGACGTCACAATGCATTCTGTGACGTCACAATCCATTCTGTGAGGTCACAATCCAAAGTGTGACGTCACAATCCCCTCGCGTCACAATCCATTCTGTGACGTCACAATCCCTTCTGTGACGTCACAATCCAAAGTGTGACGTCACAACCCCCTCGCGTCACAATCCATTCGATGATGTCACAATCCCTTCTGTGACGTCACAATCCATTCTGTGACGTCACAATCCAGTCTGACACCCCACAATACATTCTGTGACGTCACAATGCCTTCTGTGACGTCACAATCCAAAGTGTGACGTCACAATCCCAAGTGTGACGTCAGAATCCATTCTGACACCCCACAATCCATTCTGTGACGTCACAATGCATTCTGTGACGTCACAATCCAAAGTGTGATGTCACAACCCCCTCGCGTCACAATCCATTCGATGATGTCACAATCCCTTCTGTGACATCCCAATCCCTTCTGTGACATCACAATGCATTCTGTGACGTCACAATCCAGTCTGACACCCCACAATCCATTCTGTGACGTCACAATGCATTCTGTGATGTCACAATGCAAAGTATGACGTCACAATCCCCTCGCGTCACAATTCATTCTGTGACGTCACAATACATTCTGAGACGTCACAATGCATTCTGTGACGTCACAATCCATTCTGACACCCCACAATCCATTCTGTGACACACAATGCATTCTGTGAGGTCACAATCCAAAGTGTGACGTCACAATCCCCTCGCGTCAAAATCCCTTCTGTGACGTCACAATCCATTCTGTGATGTCACAATCCAAAGTGTGACGTCACAATCCCCTCGCATCAGAATCCATTCTGTGATGTCACAATGCATTCTGTGACGTCACAATGCATTCTGTGACGTCACAATCCAAAGTGTGACGTCACAATCCCCTCGCGTCAAAATCCCTTCTGTGACGTCACAATATATTCTGTGACGTCACAATCCATGCTATGACGTCACAATACATTCTGTGACGTCACAATCCAGTCTGACACCCCACAATCCATTCTGTGACGTCACAATGCATTCTGTGACGTCACAATCCAAAGTGTGATGTCACAACCCCCTCGCGTCACAATCCATTCGATGATGTCACAATCCCTTCTGTGACATCACAATCCCTTCTGTGACATCACAATGCATTCTGTGACGTCACAATCCAGTCTGACACCCCACAATCCATTCTGTGACGTCACAATGCATTCTGTGATGTCACAATGCAAAGTATGACGTCACAATCCCCTCGCGTCACAATTCATTCAGTGACGTCACAATACATTCTGAGACGTCACAATGCATTCTGTGACGTCACAATCCATTCTGACACCCCACAATCCATTCTGTGACGTCACAATGCATTCTGTGACGTCACAATCCAAAGTGTGACGTCACAACCCCCTCGCGTCAAAATCCCTTATGTGACGTCACAATGCATTCTGTGACGTCACAATCCATGCTATGACGTCACAATGGATTCTGTGACGTCACAATCCAGTCTGACACCCCACAATCCATTCTGTGACGTCACAATGCATTCTGTGACGTCACAATCCAAAGTGTGATGTCACAACCCCCTCGCGTCACAATCCATTCGATGATGTCACAATCCCTTCTGTGACATCACAATCCATTCTGTGACATCACAATACATTCTGTGACGTCACAAACCCAAAGTGTGACGTCACAATCCATTCTGACACCCCACAATGCATTCTGTGATGTCATAATCCCTTCTGTGACGTCACAATCCATTGTATGACGTCACAATGCATTCTGTGACGTCACAATCCAGTCTGACACCCAACAATGCATTCTGTGACGTCACAATACATTCTCTGACGTCACAATCCAAAGTGTGACATCACAAACCCCTCGCGTCACAATACATTCGATGATGTCACAATCCCTTCTGTGACATCACAATCCATTCTGTGACGTCGCAATGCATTCTGTGAGGTCACAATCCAAAGTGTGACGTAACAATCCATTCTGACACCCCACAATCCATTCTGTGACGTCACAATGCATTCTGTGACGTCACAATCCAAAGTGTGACGTCACAATCCCCTCGCATCACAATCCATTCTGTGATGTCACAATGCATTCTGTGACGTCACAATCCCTTCTGTGACGTCACAATGCATTCTGTGACGTCACAATCCAGTCTAACACCCCACAATCCATTCTGTGACGTCACAATGCCTTCTGTGACGTCACAATCCAAAGTGTGACGTCACAATCCGCTCGCGTCACAATGCATTCTGTGACGTCACAATCCATTCTGTGACGTCACAATGCATTCTGTGACGTCACAGTACATTCTGTGACGTCACAATCCAAAGTGTGACGTCACAATACATTCTGTGACGTCACAATGCATTCTATGACGTCACAATGCATTCTGTGACGTCACAATCCATTCTGTGAGGTCACAATCCAAAGTGTGACGTCACAATCCCCTCGCGTCACAATCCATTCTGTGACGTCACAATCCCTTCTGTGACGTCACAATCCAAAGTGTGACGTCACAACCCCCTCGCGTCACAATCCATTCGATGATGTCACAATCCCTTCTGTGACGTCACAATCCATTCTGTGACGTCACAATCCAGTCTGACACCCCACAATACATTCTGTGACGTCACAATGCGTTCTGTGACGTCACAATCCAAAGTGTGACGTCACAATCCCAAGTGTGACGTCAGAATCCATTCTGACACCCCACAATCCATTCTGTGACGTCACAATGCATTCTGTGACGTCACAATCCAAAGTGTGATGTCACAACCCCCTCGCGTCACAATCCATTCGATGATGTCACAATCCCTTCTGTGACATCCCAATCCCTTCTGTGACATCACAATGCATTCTGTGACGTCACAATCCAGTCTGACACCCCACAATCCATTCTGTGACGTCACAATGCATTCTGTGATGTCACAATGCAAAGTATGACGTCACAATCCCCTCGCGTCACAATTCATTCTGTGACGTCACAATACATTCTGAGACGTCACAATGCATTCTGTGACGTCACAATCCATTCTGACACCCCACAATCCATTCTGTGACGTCACAATGCATTCTGTGAGGTCACAATCCAAAGTGTGACGTCACAATCCCCTCGCGTCAAAATCCCTTCTGTGACGTCACAATCCATTCTGTGATGTCACAATCCAAAGTGTGACGTCACAATCCCCTCGCATCAGAATCCATTCTGTGATGTCACAATGCATTCTGTGACGTCACAATGCATTCTGTGACGTCACAATCCAAAGTGTGACGTCACAATCCCCTCGCGTCAAAATCCCTTCTGTGACGTCACAATATATTCTGTGACGTCACAATCCATGCTATGACGTCACAATACATTCTGTGACGTCACAATCCAGTCTGACACCCCACAATCCATTCTGTGACGTCACAATGCATTCTGTGACGTCACAATCCAAAGTGTGATGTCACAACCCCCTCGCGTCACAATCCATTCGATGATGTCACAATCCCTTCTGTGACATCACAATCCCTTCTGTGACATCACAATGCATTCTGTGACGTCACAATCCAGTCTGACACCCCACAATCCATTCTGTGACGTCACAATGCATTCTGTGATGTCACAATGCAAAGTATGACGTCACAATCCCCTCGCGTCACAATTCATTCTGTGACGTCACAATACATTCTGAGACGTCACAATGCATTCTGTGACGTCACAATCCATTCTGACACCCCACAATCCATTCTGTGACGTCACAATGCATTCTGTGACGTCACAATCCAAAGTGTGACGTCACAATCCCCTCGCGTCAAAATCCCTTATGTGACGTCACAATGCATTCTGTGACGTCACAATCCATGCTATGACGTCACAATGGATTCTGTGACGTCACAATCCAGTCTGACACCCCACAATCCATTCTGTGACGTCACAATGCATTCTGTGACGTCACAATCCAAAGTGTGATGTCACAACCCCCTCGCGTCACAATCCATTCGATGATGTCACAATCCCTTCTGTGACATCACAATCCATTCTGTGACATCACAATACATTCTGTGACGTCACAAACCCAAAGTGTGACGTCACAATCCATTCTGACACCCCACAATGCATTCTGTGATGTCATAATCCCTTCTGTGACGTCACAATCCATTGTATGACGTCACAATGCATTCTGTGACGTCACAATCCAGTCTGACACCCAACAATGCATTCTGTGACGTCACAATACATTCTCTGACGTCACAATCCAAAGTGTGACATCACAAACCCCTCGCGTCACAATACATTCGATGATGTCACAATCCCTTCTGTGACATCACAATCCATTCTGTGACGTCGCAATGCATTCTGTGAGGTCACAATCCAAAGTGTGACGTAACAATCCATTCTGACACCCCACAATCCATTCTGTGACGTCACAATGCATTCTGTGACGTCACAATCCAAAGTGTGACGTCACAATCCCCTCGCATCACAATCCATTATGTGATGTCACAATGCATTCTGTGACGTCACAATCCCTTCTGTGACGTCACAATGCATTATGTGACGTCACAATCCAGTCTAACACCCCACAATCCATTCTGTGACGTCACAATGCCTTCTGTGACGTCACAATCCAAAGTGTGACGTCACAATCCGCTCGCGTCACAATGCATTCTGTGACGTCACAATCCATTCTGTGACGTCACAATGCATTCTGTGACGTCACAGTACATTCTGTGACGTCACAATCCAAAGTGTGACGTCACAATACATTCTGTGACGTCACAATGCATTCTGTGACGTCACAATCCAAAGTGTGACGTCACAATCCATTCTGACAACCCACAATCCATTCTGTGATGTCATAATCCCTTCTGTGACGTCACAATCCATTCTATGACGTCACAATGCATTCTGTGACGTCACAATCCAGCCTGACACCCCACAATCCATTCTGTGACGTCACAATGCATTCTGTGACGTCACAATCCAAAGTGTGACGTCACAATCCCCTCGCGTCACAATCCATCCGATGATGTCACAATCCCTTCTGTGACGTCACAATCCATTCTGTGACGTCACAATACATTCTGTGACGTCACAATGCATTCTGTGACGTCACAATCCAAAGTGTGACGTCACAATATATTCTGTGACGTCACAATCCATTCTGACACACCACAATGCATTCTGTGACGTCACAATGCATTCTGTGACGTCACAATCCAAAGTGTGACGTCACAATCCATTCTTACACCCCCAAACCATTCTGTGACGTCACAATCAATTCTGTGACGTCACATTCCATTCTGTGACGTCACAATCCAAAGTGTGACGTCACCATCCACTCGCGTCACAATCCATTCTGTGATGTCATAATCCCTTCTGTGACGTCACAATCCATTCTATGACGTCACAATGTATTCTGTGACGTCACAAACCAGTCTAACACCCCACAATCCATTCTGTGACGTCACAATGCATTCTGTGAGGTCACAATCCAAAGTGTGACGTCACAATCCCCTCGCGTCACAATCCATTCTGTGACGTCACAATCCCTTCTGTGACGTCACAATCCAAAGTGTGACGTCACAACCCCCTCGCGTCACAATCCATTCGATGATGTCACAATCCCTTCTGTGACGTCACAATCCATTCTGTGACGTCACAATCCAGTCTGACACCCCACAATACATTCTGTGACGTCACAATGCGTTCTGTGACGTCACAATCCAAAGTGTGACGTCACAATCCCAAGTGTGACGTCAGAATCCATTCTGACACCCCACAATCCATTCTGTGACGTCACAATGCATTCTGTGACGTCACAATCCAAAGTGTGATGTCACAACCCCCTCGCGTCACAATCCATTCGATGATGTCACAATCACTTCTGTGACATCACTATCCCTTCTGTGACATCACAATGCATTCTGTGACGTCACAATCCAGTCTGACACCCCACAATCCATTCTGTGACGTCACAATGCATTCTGTGATGTCACAATGCAAAGTATGACGTCACAATCCCCTCGCGTCACAATTCATTCTGTGACGTCACAATACATTCTGAGACGTCACAATGCATTCTGTGACGTCACAATCCATTCTGACACCCCACAATCCATTCTGTGACGTCACAATGCATTCTGTGACGTCACAATCCAAAGTGTGACGTCACAATCCCCTCGCGTCACAATCCATTCTGTGACGTCACAATCCATTCTGTGACGTCACAATCCATGCTATGACGTCACAATGGATTCTGTGACGTCACAATCCAGTCTGACACCCCACAATCCATTCTGTGACGTCACAATGCATTCTGTGACGTCACAATCCAAAGTGTGATGTCACAACCCCCTCGCGTCACAATCCATTCGATGATGTCACAATCCCTTCTGTGACATCACAATCCATTCTGTGACATCACAATACATTCTGTGACGTCACAAACCCAAAGTGTGACGTCACAATCCATTCTGACACCCCACAATGCATTCTGTGATGTCATAATCCCTTCTGTGACGTCACAATCCATTGTATGACGTCACAATGCATTCTGTGACGTCACAATCCAGTCTGACACCCAACAATGCATTCTGTGACGTCACAATACATTCTCTGACGTCACAATCCAAAGTGTGACATCACAAACCCCTCGCGTCACAATACATTCGATGATGTCACAATCCCTTCTGTGACATCACAATCCATTCTGTGACGTCGCAATGCATTCTGTGAGGTCACAATCCAAAGTGTGACGTAACAATCCATTCTGACACCCCACAATCCATTCTGTGACGTCACAATGCATTCTGTGACGTCACAATCCAAAGTGTGACGTCACACTCCCCTCGCATCACAATCCATTCTGTGATGTCACAATGCATTCTGTGACGTCACAATCCCTTCTGTGACGTCACAATGCATTCTGTGACGTCACAATCCAGTCTAACACCCCACAATCCATTCTGTGACGTCACAATGCATTCTGTGAGGTCACAATCCAAAGTGTGACATCACAATCCCCTCGCGTCACAATCCATTCTGTGACGTCACAATCCATTCTGTGACGTCACAATGCATTCTGTGACGTCACAATGGATTCTGTGACGTCACAATCCAGTCTGACACCCCACAATCCATTCTGTGACGTCACAATGCATTCTGTGACGTCACAATCCAAAGTGTGATGTCACAACCCCCTCGCGTCACAATCCATTCGATGATGTCACAATCCCTTCTGTGACATCCCAATCCCTTCTGTGACATCACAATGCATTCTGTGACGTCACAATCCAGTCTGACACCCCACAATCCATTCTGTGACGTCACAATGCATTCTGTGATGTCACAATGCAAAGAATGACGTCACAATCCCCTCGCGTCACAATACATTCTGTGACGTCACAATACATTCTGAGACGTCACAATGCATTCTGTGACGTCACAATCCATTCTGACACCCCACAATCCATTCTGTGACGTCACAATGCATTCTGTGACGTCACAATCCAAAGTGTGACGTCACAATCCCCTCGCGTCAAAATCCCTTCTGTGACGTCACAATCCATTCTGTGACGTCACAATCCATGCTATGACGTCACAATGGATTCTGTGACGTCACAATCCAGTCTGACACCCCACAATCCATTCTGTGACGTCACAATGCATTCTGTGACGTCACAATCCAAAGTGTGATGTCACAACCCCCTCGCGTCACAATCCATTCGATGATGTCACAATCCCTTCTGTGACATGACAATCCATTCTGTGACATCACAATGGATTCTGTGACGTCACAATCCATTCTGACACACCACAATCCATTCTGTGACGTCACAATGCATTCTGTGACGTCACAATCCAAAGTGTGACGTCACAATCCATTGTGTGACGTCACAATCCATTCTGTGACGCCACAATCCATTCTGTGACGTCACAATCTAAAGTGTGACGTCACAACCCAAAGTGTGACGTCACAACCCATTCTGACACACCACAATCCATTCTGTGATGTCATAATCCCTTCTGTGACGTCACAATCCATTCTATGACGTCACAATGCATTCTGTGACGTCACAATCCATTCTGTGACGTCACAATCCAAAGTGTGACGTCACAATCCCCTCGCATCACAATCCATTCTGTGACGTCACAATCCCTTCTGTGACGTCACAATCCAAAGTGTGACGTCACAACCCCCTCGCGTCACAATCCATTCTGTGACGTCGCAATGCATTCTGTGAGTTCACAATCCAAAGTGTGACGTCACAATCCAGTCTGACACCCCACAATACATTCTGTGACGTCACAATGCCTTCTGTGACGTCACAATCCAAAGTGTGACGTCACAATCCCAAGTGTGACGTCAGAATCCATTCTGACACCCCACAATCCATTCTGTGACGTCACAATGCATTCTGTGAAGTCACAATCCCTTCTGTGACGTCACAATGCATTCTGTGACGTCACAATCCAGTCTAACACCCCACAATCCATTCTGTGACGTCACAATGCATTCTGTGAGATCACAATCCAAAGTGTGACGTCACAATCTGCTCGCGTCACAATCCATTCTGTGACGTCACAATCCATTCTGTGACGTCACAATGCATTCTGTGACGTCACAATACATTCTGTGACGTCACAATCCAAAGTGTGACGTCACAATACATTCTGTGATGTCACAATGCATTCTGTGAGGTCACAATCCAAAGTGTGACGTCACAACCCCCTCGCGTCACAATCCATTCGATGATGTCACAATCCCTTCTGTGACGTCACAATCCATTCTGTGACGTCACAATCCAGTCTGACACCCCACAATACATTCTGTGACGTCACAATGCCTTCTGTGACGTCACAATCCAAAGTGTGACGTCACAATCCCAAGTGTGACGTCAGAATCCATTCTGACACCCCACAATCCATTCTGTGACGTCACAATGCATTCTGTGACGTCACAATCCAAAGTGTGACGTCACACTCCCCTCGCATCACAATCCATTCTGTGATGTCACAATGCATTCTGTGACGTCACAATCCCTTCTGTGACGTCACAATGCATTCTGTGACGTCACAATCCAGTCTAACACCCCACAATCCATTCTGTGACGTCACAATGCATTCTGTGAGGTCACAATCCAAAGTGTGACATCACAATCCCCTCGCGTCACAATCCATTCTGTGACGTCACAATCCATTCTGTGACGTCACAATGCATTCTGTGACGTCACAATGGATTCTGTGACGTCACAATCCAGTCTGACACCCCACAATCCATTCTGTGACGTCACAATGCATTCTGTGACGTCACAATCCAAAGTGTGATGTCACAACCCCCTCGCGTCACAATCCATTCGATGATGTCACAATCCCTTCTGTGACATCCCAATCCCTTCTGTGACATCACAATGCATTCTGTGACGTCACAATCCATTCTGACACCCCACAATCCATTCTGTGACGTCACAATGCATTCTGTGACGTCACAATCCAAAGTGTGACGTCACAATCCCCTCGCGTCAAAATCCCTTCTGTGACGTCACAATCCATTCTGTGACGTCACAATCCATGCTATGACGTCACAATGGATTCTGTGACGTCACAATCCAGTCTGACACCCCACAATCCATTCTGTGACGTCACAATCCAAAGTGTGACGTCACAATCCCCTCGCATCAAAATCCATTCTGTGACGTCACAATCCCTTCTGTGACGTCACAATCCAAAGTGTGACGTCACAACCCCCTCGCGTCACAATCCATTCGATGATGTCACAATCCCTTCTGTGACGTCACAATCCATTCTGTGACGTCACAATCCAGTCTGACACCCCACAATACATTCTTTGACGTCACAATTCCTTCTGTGACGTCACAATCCAAAGTGTGACGTCACAACCCCCTCGCGTCACAATCCATTCGATGATGTCACAATCCCTTCTGTGACGTCACAATCCATTCTGTGACGTCACAATCCAGTCTGACACCCCACAATACATTCTTTGACGTCACAATTCCTTCTGTGACGTCACAATCCAAAGTGTGACGTCACAATCCCAAGTGTGACGTCAGAATCCATTCTGACACCCCACAATCCATTCTGTGACGTCACAATGCATTCTGTGAGGTCACAATCCAAAGTGTGACGTCACAATCCATTCTGACACCCCACAATCCATTCTGTGACGTCACAATGCATTCTGTGACGTCACAATCCAAAGTGTGACGTCACAATCCCCTCGCGTCACAATCCATTCTGTGACGTCACAATATATTCTGTGACGTCACAATCCATGCTATGACGTCACAATGGATTCTGTGACGTCACAATCCAGTCTGACACCCCACAATCCATTCTGTGACGTCACAATGCATTCTGTGACGTCACAATCCAAAGTGTGATGTCACAACCCCCTCGCGTCACAATCCATTCGATGATGTCACAATCCCTTCTGTGACATCACAATCCCTTCTGTGACATCACAATGCATTCTGTGACGTCACAATCCAGTCTGACACCCCACAATCCATTCTGTGACGTCACAATGCATTCTGTGATGTCACAATGCAAAGTATGACGTCACAATCCCCTCGCGTCACAATGCATTCTGTGACGTCACAATGCATTCTGTGATGTCACAATGCAAAGTATGACGTCACAATCCCCTCGCGTCACAATTCATTCTGTGACGTCACAATACATTCTGAGACGTCACAATGCATTCTGTGACGTCACAATCCATTCTGACACCCCACAATCCATTCTGTGACGTCACAATGCATTCTGTGACGTCACAATCCAAAGTGTGACGTCACAATCCCCTCGCGTCAAAATCCCTTCTGTGACGTCACAATATATTCTGTGACGTCACAATCCATGCTATGACGTCACAATGGATTCTGTGACGTCACAATCCAGTCTGACACCCCACAATCCATTCTGTGACGTCACAATGCATTCTGTGACGTCACAATCCAAAGTGTGATGTCACAACCCCCTCGCGTCACAATCCATTCGATGATGTGACAATCCCTTCTGTGACATCACAATCCCTTCTGTGACATCACAATGCATTCTGTGACGTCACAATCCAGTCTGACACCCCACAATCCATTCTGTGACGTCACAATGCATTCTGTGATGTCACAATGCAAAGTATGACGTCACAATCCCCTCGCGTCACAATTCATTCTGTGACGTCACAATACATTCTGAGACGTCACAATGCATTCTGTGACGTCACAATCCATTCTGACACCCCACAATCCATTCTGTGACGTCACAATGCATTCTGTGACGTCACAATCCAAAGTGTGACGTCACAATCCCCTCGCGTCAAAATCCCTTATGTGACGTCACAATGCATTCTGTGACGTCACAATCCATGCTATGACGTCACAATGGATTCTGTGACGTCACAATCCAGTCTGACACCCCACAATCCATTCTGTGACGTCACAATGCATTCTGTGACGTCACAATCCAAAGTGTGATGTCACAACCCCCTCGCGTCACAATCCATTCGATGATGTCACAATCCCTTCTGTGACATCACAATCCATTCTGTGACATCACAATACATTCTGTGACGTCACAATCCAGTCTGACACCCCACAATCCATTCTGTGACGTCACAATGCATTCTGTGATGTCACAATGCAAAGTATGACGTCACAATCCCCTCGCGTCACAATCCATTCTGTGACGTCACAATACATTCTGAGACGTCACAATGCATTCTGTGACGTCACAATCCAGTCTGACACCCCACAATCCATTCTGTGACGTCACAATGCATTCTGTGACGTCACAATACATTCTGTGACGTCACAATCCAAAGTGTGACGTCACAATCCATTCTGAAACCCCACAATCCATTCTGTGACGTCACAATACATTCTGTGACGTCACAACTTAAAGTGTGACGTCACAATCCATTCTGACACCCCACAATGCATTCTGTGATGTCATAATCCCTTCTGTGACGTCACAATCCATTCTATGACGTCACAATGCATTCTGTGACGTCACAATCCAGTCTGACACCCAACAATGCATTCTGTGACGTCACAATACATTCTCTGACGTCACAATCCAAAGTGTGACATCACAAACCCCTCGCGTCACAATACATTCGATGATGTCACAATCCCTTCTGTGACATCACAATCCATTCTGTGACGTCGCAATGCATTCTGTGAGGTCACAATCCAAAGTGTGACATAACAATCCATTCTGACACCCCACAATCCATTCTGTGACGTCACAATGCATTCTGTGACGTCACAATCCAAAGTGTGATGTCACAATCCCCTCGCATCACAATCCATTCTGTGATGTCACAATGCATTCTGTGACGTCACAATCCCTTCTGTGACGTCACAATGCATTCTGTGACGTCACAATCCAGTCTAACACCCCACAATCCATTCTGTGACGTCACAATGCCTTCTGTGACGTCACAATCCAAAGTGTGACGTCACAATCCGCTCGCGTCACAATGCATTCTGTGACGTCACAATCCATTCTGTGACGTCACAATGCATTCTGTGACGTCACAGTACATTCTGTGACGTCACAATCCAAAGTGTGACGTCACAATACATTCTGTGACGTCACAATGCATTCTATGACGTCACAATGCATTCTGTGACGTCACAATCCATTCTGTGACGTCACAATCCAAAGTGTGACGTCACAATCCCCTCGCATCACAATCCATTCTGTGACGTCACAATCCCTTCTGTGACGTCACAATCCAAAGTGTGACGTCACAACCCCCTCGCGTCACAATCCATTCGATGATGTCACAATCCCTTCTGTGACGTCACAATCCATTCTGTGACGTCACAATCCAGTCTGACACCCCACAATACATTCTGTGACGTCACAATGCCTTCTGTGACGTCACAATCCAAAGTGTGACGTCACAATCCCAAGTGTGACGTCAGAATCCATTCTGACACCCCACAATACATTCTGTGAAGTCACAATGCATTCTGTGACGTCACAATCCAAAGTGTGACATCACAACCCCCTCGCGTCACAATCCATTCGATGATGTCACAATCCCTTCTGTGACATCACAATCCCTTCTGTGACATCACAATGCATTCTGTGACGTCACAATCCAGTCTGACACCCCACAATCCATTCTGTGACGTCACAATGCATTCTGTGATGTCACAATGCAAAGTATGACGTCACAATCCCCTCGCGTCACAATTCATTCTGTGACGTCACAATACATTCTGAGACGTCACAATGCATTCTGTGACGTCACAATCCATTCTGACACCCCACAATCCATTCTGTGACACACAATGCATTCTGTGAGGTCACAATCCAAAGTGTGACGTCACAATCCCCTCGCGTCAAAATCCCTTCTGTGACGTCACAATCCATTCTGTGATGTCACAATCCAAAGTGTGACGTCACAATCCCCTCGCATCAGAATCCATTCTGTGATGTCACAATGCATTCTGTGACGTCACAATGCATTCTGTGACGTCACAATCCAAAGTGTGACGTCACAATCCCCTCGCGTCAAAATCCCTTCTGTGACGTCACAATATATTCTGTGACGTCACAATCCATGCTATGACGTCACAATACATTCTGTGACGTCACAATCCAGTCAGACACCCCACAATCCATTCTGTGACGTCACAATGCATTCTGTGACGTCACAATCCAAAGTGTGATGTCACAACCCCCTCGCGTCACAATCCATTCGATGATGTCACAATCCCTTCTGTGACATCACAATCCCTTCTGTGACATCACAATGCATTCTGTGACGTCACAATCCAGTCTGACACCCCACAATCCATTCTGTGACGTCACAATGCATTCTGTGATGTCACAATGCAAAGTATGACGTCACAATCCCCTCGCGTCACAATTCATTCTGTGACGTCACAATACATTCTGAGACGTCACAATGCATTCTGTGACGTCACAATCCATTCTGACACCCCACAATCCATTCTGTGACGTCACAATGCATTCTGTGACGTCACAATCCAAAGTGTGACGTCACAATCCCCTCGCGTCAAAATCCCTTATGTGACGTCACAATGCATTCTGTGACGTCACAATCCATGCTATGACGTCACAATGGATTCTGTGACGTCACAATCCAGTCTGACACCCCACAATCCATTCTGTGACGTCACAATGCATTCTGTGACGTCACAATCCAAAGTGTGATGTCACAACCCCCTCGCGTCATAATCCATTCGATGATGTCACAATCCCTTCTGTGACATCACAATCCATTCTGTGACATCACAATACATTCTGTGACGTCACAAACCCAAAGTGTGACGTCACAATCCATTCTGACACCCCACAATGCATTCTGTGATGTCATAATCCCTTCTGTGACGTCACAATCCATTGTATGACGTCACAATGCATTCTGTGACGTCACAATCCAGTCTGACACCCAACAATGCATTCTGTGACGTCACAATACATTCTCTGACGTCACAATCCAAAGTGTGACATCACAAACCCCTCGCGTCACAATACATTCGATGATGTCACAATCCCTTCTGTGACATCACAATCCATTCTGTGACGTCGCAATGCATTCTGTGAGGTCACAATCCAAAGTGTGACGTAACAATCCATTCTGACACCCCACAATCCATTCTGTGACGTCACAATGCATTCTGTGACGTCACAATCCAAAGTGTGACGTCACAATCCCCTCGCATCACAATCCATTCTGTGATGTCACAATGCATTCTGTGACGTCACAATCCCTTCTGTGACGTCACAATGCATTCTGTGACGTCACAATCCAGTCTAACACCCCACAATCCATTCTGTGACGTCACAATGCCTTCTGTGACGTCACAATCCAAAGTGTGACATCACAATCCGCTCGCGTCACAATGCATTCTGTGACGTCACAATCCATTCTGTGACGTCACAATGCATTCTGTGACGTCACAGTACATTATGTGACGTCACAATCCAAAGTGTGACGTCACAATACATTCTGTGACGTCACAATGCATTCTGTGACGTCACAATCCAAAGTGTGACGTCACAATCCATTCTGACAACCCACAATCCATTCTGTGATGTCATAATCCCTTCTGTGACGTCACAATCCATTCTATGACGTCACAATGCATTCTGTGACGTCACAATCCAGCCTGACACCCCACAATCCATTCTGTGACGTCACAATGCATTCTGTGACGTCACAATCCAAAGTGTGACGTCACAATCCCCTCGCGTCACAATCCATCCGATGATGTCACAATCCCTTCTGTGACGTCACAATCCATTCTGTGACGTCACAATACATTCTGTGACGTCACAATGCATTCTGTGACGTCACAATCCAAAGTGTGACGTCACAATATATTCTGTGACGTCACAATCCATTCTGACACACCACAATGCATTCTGTGACGTCACAATGCATTCTGTGACGTCACAATCCAAAGTGTGACGTCACAATCCATTCTGACACCCCACAATCCATTCTGTGAAGTCACAATACATTCTGTGACGTCACAATCCAAAGTGTGACGTCACAATCCATTCTTACACCCCCAAACCATTCTGTGACGTCACAATCAATTATGTGACGTCACATTCCATTCTGTGACGTCACAATCCAAAGTGTGACGTCACCATCCACTCGCGTCACAATCCATTCTGTGATGTCATAATCCCTTCTGTGACGTCACAATCCATTCTATGACGTCACAATGCATTCTGTGACGTCACAATCCAGTCTGACACCCCACAATCCATTCTGTGACGTCACAATGCATTCTGTGAGGTCACAATCCAAAGTGTGACGTCACAATCCCCTCGCGTCACAATCCATTCTGTGACGTCACAATCCCTTCTGTGACGTCACAATCCAAAGTGTGACGTCACAACCCCCTCGCGTCACAATCCATTCGATGATGTCACAATCCCTTCTGTGACGTCACAATCCATTCTGTGACGTCACAATCCAGTCTGACACCCCACAATACATTCTGTGACGTCACAATGCCTTCTGTGACGTCACAATCCAAAGTGTGACGTCACAATCCCAAGTGTGACGTCAGAATCCATTCTGACACCCCACAATCCATTCTGTGACGTCACAATGCATTCTGTGACGTCACAATCCAAAGTGTGATGTCACAACCCCCTCGCGTCACAATCCATTCGATGATGTCACAATCCCTTCTGTGACATCACAATCCCTTCTGTGACATCACAATGCATTCTGTGACGTCACAATCCAGTCTGACACCCCACAATCCATTCTGTGACGTCACAATGCATTCTGTGATGTCACAATGCAAAGTATGACGTCACAATCCCCTCGCGTCACAATTCATTCTGTGACGTCACAATACATTCTGAGACGTCACAATGCATTCTGTGACGTCACAATCCATTCTGACACCCCACAATCCATTCTGTGACGTCACAATGCATTCTGTGACGTCACAATCCAAAGTGTGACGTCACAATCCCCTCGCGTCAAAATCCCTTCTGTGACGTCACAATCCATTCTGTGACGTCACAATCCATGCTATGACGTCACAATGGATTCTGTGACGTCACAATCCAGTCTGACACCCCACAATCCATTCTGTGACGTCACAATGCATTCTGTGACGTCACAATCCAAAGTGTGATGTCACAACCCCCTCGCGTCACAATCCATTCGATGATGTCACAATCCCTTCTGTGACATCACAATCCATTCTGTGACATCACAATGCATTCTGTGACGTCACAAACCCAAAGTGTGACGTCACAATCCATTCTGACACCCCACAATGCATTCTGTGATGTCATAATCCCTTCTGTGACGTCACAATCCATTGTATGACGTCACAATGCATTCTGTGACGTCACAATCCAGTCTGACACCCAACAATGCATTCTGTGACGTCACAATACATTCTCTGACGTCACAATCCAAAGTGTGACATCACAAACCCCTCGCGTCACAATACATTCGATGATGTCACAATCCCTTCTGTGACATCACAATCCATTCTGTGACGTCGCAATGCATTCTGTGAGGTCACAATCCAAAGTGTGACGTAACAATCCATTCTGACACCCCACAATCCATTCTGTGACGTCACAATGCATTCTGTGACGTCACAATCCAAAGTGTGACGTCACAATCCCCTCGCATCACAATCCATTCTGTGATGTCACAATGCATTCTGTGACGTCACAATCCCTTCTGTGACGTCACAATGCATTCTGTGACGTCACAATCCAGTCTAACACCCCACAATCCATTCTGTGACGTCACAATGCCTTCTGTGACGTCACAATCCAAAGTGTGACATCACAATCCGCTCGCGTCACAATGCATTCTGTGACGTCACAATCCATTCTGTGACGTCACAATGCATTCTGTGACGTCACAGTACATTATGTGACGTCACAATCCAAAGTGTGACGTCACAATACATTCTGTGACGTCACAATGCATTCTGTGACGTCACAATCCAAAGTGTGACGTCACAATCCATTCTGACAACCCACAATCCATTCTGTGATGTCATAATCCCTTCTGTGACGTCACAATCCATTCTATGACGTCACAATGCATTCTGTGACGTCACAATCCAGCCTGACACCCCACAATCCATTCTGTGACGTCACAATGCATTCTGTGACGTCACAATCCAAAGTGTGACGTCACAATCCCCTCGCGTCACAATCCATCCGATGATGTCACAATCCCTTCTGTGACGTCACAATCCATTCTGTGACGTCACAATACATTCTGTGACGTCACAATGCATTCTGTGACGTCACAATCCAAAGTGTGACGTCACAATATATTCTGTGACGTCACAATCCATTCTGACACACCACAATGCATTCTGTGACGTCACAATGCATTCTGTGACGTCACAATCCAAAGTGTGACGTCACAATCCATTCTGACACCCCACAATCCATTCTGTGAAGTCACAATACATTCTGTGACGTCACAATCCAAAGTGTGACGTCACAATCCATTCTTACACCCCCAAACCATTCTGTGACGTCACAATCAATTCTGTGACGTCACATTCCATTCTGTGACGTCACAATCCAAAGTGTGACGTCACCATCCACTCGCGTCACAATCCATTCTGTGATGTCATAATCCCTTCTGTGACGTCACAATCCATTCTATGACGTCACAATGCATTCTGTGACGTCACAATCCAGTCTGACACCCCACAATCCATTCTGTGACGTCACAATGCATTCTGTGAGGTCACAATCCAAAGTGTGACGTCACAATCCCCTCGCGTCACAATCCATTCTGTGACGTCACAATCCCTTCTGTGACGTCACAATCCAAAGTGTGACGTCACAACCCCCTCGCGTCACAATCCATTCGATGATGTCACAATCCCTTCTGTGACGTCACAATCCATTCTGTGACGTCACAATCCAGTCTGACACCCCACAATACATTCTGTGACGTCACAATGCCTTCTGTGACGTCACAATCCAAAGTGTGACGTCACAATCCCAAGTGTGACGTCAGAATCCATTCTGACACCCCACAATCCATTCTGTGACGTCACAATCCAAAGTGTGACGTCACAACCCCCTCGCGTCACAATCCATTCGATGATGTCACAATCACTTCTGTGACATCACTATCCCTTCTGTGACATCACAATGCATTCTGTGACGTCACAATCCAGTCTGACACCCCACAATCCATTCTGTGACGTCACAATGCATTCTGTGATGTCACAATGCAAAGTATGACGTCACAATCCCCTCGCGTCACAATTCATTCTGTGACGTCACAATACATTCTGAGACGTCACAATGCATTCTGTGACGTCACAATCCATTCTGACACCCCACAATCCATTCTGTGACGTCACAATGCATTCTGTGACGTCACAATCCAAAGTGTGACGTCACAATCCCCTCGCGTCAAAATCCCTTCTGTGACGTCACAATCCATTCTGTGACGTCACAATCCATGCTATGACGTCACAATGGATTCTGTGACGTCACAATCCAGTCTGACACCCCACAATCCATTCTGTGACGTCACAATGCATTCTGTGACGTCACAATCCAAAGTGTGATGTCACAACCCCCTCGCGTCACAATCCATTCGATGATGTCACAATCACTTCTGTGACATCACTATCCCTTCTGTGACATCACAATGCATTCTGTGACGTCACAATCCAGTCTGACACCCCACAATCCATTCTGTGACGTCACAATGCATTCTGTGACGTCACAATCCAAAGTGTGACGTCACAATCCAAAGTGTGACGTCACAATCCATTGTGTGACGTCACAATCCAAAGTGTGACGTCACAATCCAAAGTGTGACGTCAGAATCCATTCTGACACACCACAATCCATTCTGTGACGTCACAATGCATTCTGTGACATCACAACCCAAAGTGTGACGTCACAATCCATTCTGACACCCCACAATCCATTCTGTGATGTCATAATCCCTTCTGTGACGTCACAATCCATTCTATGACGTCACAATGCATTCTGTGACGTCACAATCCCTTCTGTGACGTCACAATCCAAAGTGTGACGTCACAACCCCCTCGCGTCACAATCCATTCGATGATGTCACAATCCCTTCTGTGACGTCACAATCCATTCTGTGACGTCACAATCCAGTCTGACACCCCACAATACATTCTGTGACGTCACAATGCCTTCTGTGACGTCACAATCCAAAGTGTGACGTCACAATCCCAAGTGTGACGTCAGAATCCATTCTGACACCCCACAATCCATTCTGTGACGTCACAATGCATTCTGTGACGTCACAATCCAAAGTGTGACGTCACACTCCCCTCGCATCACAATCCATTCTGTGATGTCACAATGCATTCTGTGACGTCACAATCCCTTCTGTGACGTCACAATGCATTCTGTGACGTCACAATCCAGTCTAACACCCCACAATCCATTCTGTGACGTCACAATGCATTCTGTGACGTCACAATCCAAAGTGTGATGTCACAACCCCCTCGCGTCACAATCCATTCGATGATGTCACAATCCCTTCTGTGACATCCCAATCCCTTCTGTGACATCACAATGCATTCTGTGACGTCACAATCCAGTCTGACACCCCACAATCCATTCTGTGACGTCACAATGCATTCTGTGATGTCACAATGCAAAGAATGACGTCACAATCCCCTCGCGTCACAATTCATTCTGTGACGTCACAATACATTCTGAGACGTCACAATGCATTCTGTGACGTCACAATCCATTCTGACACCCCACAATCCATTCTGTGACGTCACAATGCATTCTGTGACGTCACAATCCAAAGTGTGACGTCACAATCCCCTCGCGTCAAAATCCCTTCTGTGACGTCACAATCCATTCTGTGACGTCACAATCCATGCTATGACGTCACAATGGATTCTGTGACGTCACAATCCAGTCTGACACCCCACAATCCATTCTGTGACGTCACAATGCATTCTGTGATGTCACAATGCAAAGAATGACGTCACAATCCCCTCGCGTCACAATTCATTCTGTGACGTCACAATACATTCTGAGACGTCACAATGCATTCTGTGACGTCACAATCCATTCTGACACCCCACAATCCATTCTGTGACGTCACAATGCATTCTGTGACGTCACAATCCAAAGTGTGACGTCACAATCCCCTCGCGTCAAAATCCCTTCTGTGACGTCACAATCCATTCTGTGACGTCACAATCCATGCTATGACGTCACAATGGATTCTGTGACGTCACAATCCAGTCTGACACCCCACAATCCATTCTGTGACGTCACAATGCATTCTGTGATGTCACAATGCAAAGAATGACGTCACAATCCCCTCGCGTCACAATTCATTCTGTGACGTCACAATACATTCTGAGACGTCACAATGCATTCTGTGACGTCACAATCCATTCTGACACCCCACAATCCATTCTGTGACGTCACAATGCATTCTGTGACGTCACAATCCAAAGTGTGACGTCACAATCCCCTCGCGTCAAAATCCCTTCTGTGACGTCACAATCCATTCTGTGACGTCACAATCCATGCTATGACGTCACAATGGATTCTGTGACGTCACAATCCAGTCTGACACCCCACAATCCATTCTGTGACGTCACAATGCATTCTGTGACGTCACAATCCAAAGTGTGATGTCACAACCCCCTCGCGTCACAATCCATTCGATGATGTCACAATCCCTTCTGTGACATGACAATCCATTCTGTGACATCACAATGGATTCTGTGACGTCACAATCCATTCTGACACACCACAATCCATTCTGTGACGTCACAATGCATTCTGTGACGTCACAATCCAAAGTGTGACGTCACAATCCATTGTGTGACGTCACAATCCATTCTGTGACGCCACAATCCATTCTGTGACGTCACAATCTAAAGTGTGACGTCACAATCCAAAGTGTGACGTCACAACCCATTCTGACACACCACAATCCATTCTGTGATGTCATAATCCCTTCTGTGACGTCACAATCCATTCTATGACGTCACAATGCATTCTGTGACGTCACAATCCATTCTGTGACGTCACAATCCAAAGTGTGACGTCACAATCCCCTCGCATCACAATCCATTCTGTGACGTCACAATCCCTTCTGTGACGTCACAATCCAAAGTGTGACGTCACAACCCCCTCGCGTCACAATCCATTCTGTGACGTCGCAATGCATTCTGTGAGTTCACAATCCAAAGTGTGACGTCACAATCCAGTCTGACACCCCACAATACATTCTGTGACGTCACAATGCCTTCTGTGACGTCACAATCCAAAGTGTGACGTCACAATCCCAAGTGTGACGTCAGAATCCATTCTGACACCCCACAATCCATTCTGTGACGTCACAATGCATTCTGTGACGTCACAATCCCTTCTGTGACGTCACAATGCATTCTGTGACGTCACAATCCAGTCTAACACCCCACAATGCATTCTGTGACGTCACAATGCATTCTGTGACGTCACAATGGATTCTGTGACGTCACAATCCAGTCTGACACCCCACAATCCATTCTGTGACGTCACAATGCATTCTGTGATGTCACAATGCAAAGAATGACGTCACAATCCCCTCGCGTCACAATTCATTCTGTGACGTCACAATACATTCTGAGACGTCACAATGCATTCTGTGACGTCACAATCCATTCTGACACCCCACAATCCATTCTGTGACGTCACAATGCATTCTGTGACGTCACAATCCAAAGTGTGACGTCACAATCCCCTCGCGTCAAAATCCCTTCTGTGACGTCACAATCCATTCTGTGACGTCACAATCCATGCTATGACGTCACAATGGATTCTGTGACGTCACAATCCAGTCTGACACCCCACAATCCATTCTGTGACGTCACAATGCATTCTGTGACGTCACAATCCAAAGTGTGATGTCACAACCCCCTCGCGTCACAATCCATTCGATGATGTCACAATCCCTTCTGTGACATGACAATCCATTCTGTGACATCACAATGGATTCTGTGACGTCACAATCCATTCTGACACACCACAATCCATTCTGTGACGTCACAATGCATTCTGTGACGTCACAATCCAAAGTGTGACGTCACAATCCATTGTGTGACGTCACAATCCATTCTGTGACGCCACAATCCATTCTGTGACGTCACAATCTAAAGTGTGACGTCACAACCCAAAGTGTGACGTCACAACCCATTCTGACACACCACAATCCATTCTGTGATGTCATAATCCCTTCTGTGACGTCACAATCCATTCTATGACGTCACAATGCATTCTGTGACGTCACAATCCATTCTGTGACGTCACAATCCAAAGTGTGACGTCACAATCCCCTCGCATCACAATCCATTCTGTGACGTCACAATCCCTTCTGTGACGTCACAATCCAAAGTGTGACGTCACAACCCCCTCGCGTCACAATCCATTCTGTGACGTCGCAATGCATTCTGTGAGTTCACAATCCAAAGTGTGACGTCACAATCCAGTCTGACACCCCACAATACATTCTGTGACGTCACAATGCCTTCTGTGACGTCACAATCCAAAGTGTGACGTCACAATCCCAAGTGTGACGTCAGAATCCATTCTGACACCCCACAATCCATTCTGTGACGTCACAATGCATTCTGTGAGATCACAATCCAAAGTGTGACGTCACAATCTGCTCGCGTCACAATCCATTCTGTGACGTCACAATCCATTCTGTGACGTCACAATGCATTCTGTGACGTCACAATACATTCTGTGACGTCACAATCCAAAGTGTGACGTCACAATACATTCTGTGATGTCACAATGCATTCTGTGAGGTCACAATCCAAAGTGTGACGTCACAATCCATTCTGACACCCCACAATCCGTTCTGTGACGTCACAATGCATTCTGTGACGTCACAATCCAAAGTGTGACGTCACAATTCCCTCGCGTCATAATCCATTCTGTGACGTCACAATACATTCTGAGACGTCACAATGCATTCTGTGACGTCACAATCCAGCCTGACACCCCACAATCCATTCTGTGACGTCACAATGCATTCTGTGACGTCACAATCCAAAGTGTGACGTCACAATCCCCTCGCGTCAAAATCCCTTCTGTGACGTCACAATGCATTCTGTGACGTCACAATCCATGCTATGACGTCACAATGGATTCTGTGACGTCACAATCCAGTCTGACACCCCACAATCCATTCTGTGACGTCACAATCCAAAGTGTGACGTCACAATCCCCTCGCATCACAATCCATTCTGTGACGTCACAATCCCTTCTGTGACGTCACAATCCAAAGTGTGACGTCACAACCCCCTCACGTCACAATCCATTCGATGATGTCACAATCCCTTCTGTGACGTCATAATCCATTCTGTGACGTCACAATCCAGTCTGACACCCCACAATACATTCTTTGACGTCACAATTCCTTCTGTGACGTCACAATCCAAAGTGTGACGTCACAATCCCAAGTGTGACGTCAGAATCCATTCTGACACCCCACAATCCATTCTGTGACGTCACAATGCATTCTGTGAGGTCACAATCCAAAGTGTGACGTCACAATCCATTCTGACACCCCACAATCCATTCTGTGACGTCACAATCCATTCTGTGACGTCACAATATATTCTGTGACGTCACAATCCATGCTATGACGTCACAATGGATTCTGTGACGTCACAATCCAGTCTGACACCCCACAATCCATTCTGTGACGTCACAATGCATTCTGTGACGTCACAATCCAAAGTGTGATGTCACAACCCCCTCGCGTCACAATCCATTCGATGATGTCACAATCCCTTCTGTGACATCACAATCCCTTCTGTGACATCACAATGCATTCTGTGACGTCACAATCCAGTCTGACACCCCACAATCCATTCTGTGAGGTCACAATCCAAAGTGTGACGTCACAATCCATTCTGACACCCCACAATCCATTCTGTGACGTCACAATGCATTCTGTGACGTCACAATCCAAAGTGTGACGTCACACTCCCCTCGCATCACAATCCATTCTGTGATGTCACAATGCATTCTGTGATGTCACAATCCCTTCTGTGACGTCACAATGCATTCTGTGACGTCACAATCCAGTCTAACACCCCACAATCCATTCTGTGACGTCACAATGCATTCTGTGATGTCACAATGCAAAGTATGACGTCACAATCCCCTCGCGTCACAATTCATTCTGTGACGTCACAATACATTCTGAGACGTCACAATGCATTCTGTGACGTCACAATCCATTCTGACACCCCACAATCCATTCTGTGACACACAATGCATTCTGTGAGGTCACAATCCAAAGTGTGACGTCACAATCCCCTCGCGTCAAAATCCCTTCTGTGACGTCACAATCCATTCTGTGATGTCACAATCCAAAGTGTGACGTCACAATCCCCTCGCATCAGAATCCATTCTGTGATGTCACAATGCATTCTGTGACGTCACAATGCATTCTGTGACGTCACAATCCAAAGTGTGACGTCACAATCCCCTCGCGTCAAAATCCCTTCTGTGACGTCACAATATATTCTGTGACGTCACAATCCATGCTATGACGTCACAATACATTCTGTGACGTCACAATCCAGTCAGACACCCCACAATCCATTCTGTGACGTCACAATGCATTCTGTGACGTCACAATCCAAAGTGTGATGTCACAACCCCCTCGCGTCACAATCCATTCGATGATGTCACAATCCCTTCTGTGACATCACAATCCCTTCTGTGACATCACAATGCATTCTGTGACGTCACAATCCAGTCTGACACCCCACAATCCATTCTGTGACGTCACAATGCATTCTGTGATGTCACAATGCAAAGTATGACGTCACAATCCCCTCGCGTCACAATGCATTCTGTGACGTCACAATCCATTCTGACACCCCACAATCCATTCTGTGACGTCACAATGCATTCTGTGACGTCACAATCCAAAGTGTGACGTCACAATCCCCTCGCGTCAAAATCCCTTATGTGACGTCACAATGCATTCTGTGACGTCACAATCCATGCTATGACGTCACAATGGATTCTGTGACGTCACAATCCAGTCTGACACCCCACAATCCATTCTGTGACGTCACAATGCATTCTGTGACGTCACAATCCAAAGTGTGATGTCACAACCCCCTCGCGTCATAATCCATTCGATGATGTCACAATCCCTTCTGTGACATCACAATCCATTCTGTGACATCACAATACATTCTGTGACGTCACAAACCCAAAGTGTGACGTCACAATCCATTCTGACACCCCACAATGCATTCTGTGATGTCATAATCCCTTCTGTGACGTCACAATCCATTGTATGACGTCACAATGCATTCTGTGACGTCACAATCCAGTCTGACACCCAACAATGCATTCTGTGACGTCACAATACATTCTCTGACGTCACAATCCAAAGTGTGACATCACAAACCCCTCGCGTCACAATACATTCGATGATGTCACAATCCCTTCTGTGACATCACAATCCATTCTGTGACGTCGCAATGCATTCTGTGAGGTCACAATCCAAAGTGTGACGTAACAATCCATTCTGACACCCCACAATCCATTCTGTGACGTCACAATGCATTCTGTGACGTCACAATCCAAAGTGTGACGTCACAATCCCCTCGCATCACAATCCATTCTGTGATGTCACAATGCATTCTGTGACGTCACAATCCCTTCTGTGACGTCACAATGCATTCTGTGACGTCACAATCCAGTCTAACACCCCACAATCCATTCTGTGACGTCACAATGCCTTCTGTGACGTCACAATCCAAAGTGTGACATCACAATCCGCTCGCGTCACAATGCATTCTGTGACGTCACAATCCATTCTGTGACGTCACAATGCATTCTGTGACGTCACAGTACATTATGTGACGTCACAATCCAAAGTGTGACGTCACAATACATTCTGTGACGTCACAATGCATTCTGTGACGTCACAATCCAAAGTGTGACGTCACAATCCATTCTGACAACCCACAATCCATTCTGTGATGTCATAATCCCTTCAGTGACGTCACAATCCATTCTATGACGTCACAATGCATTCTGTGACGTCACAATCCAGCCTGACACCCCACAATCCATTCTGTGACGTCACAATGCATTCTGTGACGTCACAATCCAAAGTGTGACGTCACAATCCCCTCGCGTCACAATCCATCCGATGATGTCACAATCCCTTCTGTGACGTCACAATCCATTCTGTGACGTCACAATACATTCTGTGACGTCACAATGCATTCTGTGACGTCACAATCCAAAGTGTGACGTCACAATATATTCTGTGACGTCACAATCCATTCTGACACACCACAATGCATTCTGTGACGTCACAATGCATTCTGTGACGTCACAATCCAAAGTGTGACGTCACAATCCATTCTGACACCCCACAATCCATTCTGTGAAGTCACAATACATTCTGTGACGTCACAATCCAAAGTGTGACGTCACAATCCATTCTTACACCCCCAAACCATTCTGTGACGTCACAATCAATTCTGTGACGTCACATTCCATTCTGTGACGTCACAATCCAAAGTGTGACGTCACCATCCACTCGCGTCACAATCCATTCTGTGATGTCATAATCCCTTCTGTGACGTCACAATCCATTCTATGACGTCACAATGCATTCTGTGACGTCACAATCCAGTCTGACACCCCACAATCCATTCTGTGACGTCACAATGCATTCTGTGAGGTCACAATCCAAAGTGTGACGTCACAATCCCCTCGCGTCACAATCCATTCTGTGACGTCACAATCCCTTCTGTGACGTCACAATCCAAAGTGTGACGTCACAACCCCCTCGCGTCACAATCCATTCGATGATGTCACAATCCCTTCTGTGACGTCACAATCCATTCTGTGACGTCACAATCCAGTCTGACACCCCACAATACATTCTGTGACGTCACAATGCGTTCTGTGACGTCACAATCCAAAGTGTGATGTCACAATCCCAAGTGTGACGTCAGAATCCATTCTGACACCCCACAATCCATTCTGTGACGTCACAATGCATTCTGTGACGTCACAATCCAAAGTGTGATGTCACAACCCCCTCGCGTCACAATCCATTCGATGATGTCACAATCACTTCTGTGACATCACTATCCCTTCTGTGACATCACAATGCATTCTGTGACGTCACAATCCAGTCTGACACCCCACAATCCATTCTGTGACGTCACAATGCATTCTGTGATGTAACAATGCAAAGTATGACGTCACAATCCCCTCGCGTCACAATTCATTCTGTGACGTCACAATACATTCTGAGACGTCACAATGCATTCTGTGACGTCACAATCCATTCTGACACCCCACAATCCATTCTGTGACGTCACAATGCATTCTGTGACGTCACAATCCAAAGTGTGACGTCACAATCCCCTCGCGTCAAAATCCCTTCTGTGACGTCACAATCCATTCTGTGACGTCGCAATCCTTGCTATGACGTCACAATGGATTCTGTGACGTCACAATCCAGTCTGACACCCCACAATCCATTCTGTGACGTCACAATGCATTCTGTGACGTCACAATCCAAAGTGTGATGTCACAACCCCCTCGCGTCACAATCCATTCGATGATGTCACAATCACTTCTGTGACATCACTATCCCTTCTGTGACATCACAATGCATTCTGTGACGTCACAATCCAGTCTGACACCCCACAATCCATTCTGTGACGTCACAATGCATTCTGTGACGTCACAATCCAAAGTGTGACGTCACAATCCAAAGTGTGACGTCACAATCCATTGTGTGACGTCACAATCCAAAGTGTGACGTCACAATCCAAAGTGTGACGTCAGAATCCATTCTGACACACCACAATCCATTCTGTGACGTCACAATGCATTCTGTGACATCACAACCCAAAGTGTGACGTCACAATCCATTCTGACACCCCACAATCCATTCTGTGATGTCATAATCCCTTCTGTGACGTCACAATCCATTCTATGACGTCACAATGCATTCTGTGACGTCACAATCCCTTCTGTGACGTCACAATCCAAAGTGTGACGTCACAACCCCCTCGCGTCACAATCCATTCGATGATGTCACAATCCCTTCTGTGACGTCACAATCCATCCTGTGACGTCACAATCCAGTCTGACACCCCACAATACATTCTGTGACGTCACAATGCCTTCTGTGACGTCACAATCCAAAGTGTGACGTCACAATCCCAAGTGTGACGTCAGAATCCATTCTGACACCCCACAATCCATTCTGTGACGTCACAATGCATTCTGTGACGTCACAATCCAAAGTGTGACGTCACACTCCCCTCGCATCACAATCCATTCTGTGATGTCACAATGCATTCTGTGACGTCACAATCCCTTCTGTGACGTCACAATGCATTCTGTGACGTCACAATCCAGTCTAACACCCCACAATCCATTCTGTGACGTCACAATGCATTCTGTGAGGTCACAATCCAAAGTGTGACGTCACAATCCCCTCGCGTCACAATCCATTCTGTGACGTCACAATCCATTCTGTGACGTCACAATGCATTCTGTGACGTCACAATGGATTCTGTGACGTCACAATCCAGTCTGACACCCCACAATCCATTCTGTGACGTCACAATGCATTCTGTGACGTCACAATCCAAAGTGTGATGTCACAACCCCCTCGCGTCACAATCCATTCGATGATGTCACAATCCCTTCTGTGACATCCCAATCCCTTCTGTGACATCACAATGCATTCTGTGACGTCACAATCCAGTCTGACACCCCACAATCCATTCTGTGACGTCACAATGCATTCTGTGATGTCACAATGCAAAGAATGACGTCACAATCCCCTCGCGTCACAATTCATTCTGTGACGTCACAATACATTCTGAGACGTCACAATGCATTCTGTGACGTCACAATCCATTCTGACACCCCACAATCCATTCTGTGACGTCACAATGCATTCTGTGACGTCACAATCCAAAGTGTGACGTCACAATCCCCTCGCGTCAAAATCCCTTCTGTGACGTCACAATCCATTCTGTGACGTCACAATCCATGCTATGACGTCACAATGGATTCTGTGACGTCACAATCCAGTCTGACACCCCACAATCCATTCTGTGACGTCACAATGCATTCTGTGACGTCACAATCCAAAGTGTGATGTCACAACCCCCTCGCGTCACAATCCATTCGATGATGTCACAATCCCTTCTGTGACATGACAATCCATTCTGTGACATCACAATGGATTCTGTGACGTCACAATCCATTCTGACACACCACAATCCATTCTGTGACGTCACAATGCATTCTGTGACGTCACAATCCAAAGTGTGACGTCACAATCCATTGTGTGACGTCACAATCCATTCTGTGACGCCACAATCCATTCTGTGACGTCACAATCTAAAGTGTGACGTCACAACCCAAAGTGTGACGTCACAACCCATTCTGACACACCACAATCCATTCTGTGATGTCATAATCCCTTCTGTGACGTCACAATCCATTCTATGACGTCACAATGCATTCTGTGACGTCACAATCCATTCTGTGACGTCACAATCCAAAGTGTGACGTCACAATCCCCTCGCATCACAATCCATTCTGTGACGTCACAATCCCTTCTGTGACGTCACAATCCAAAGTGTGACGTCACAACCCCCTCGCGTCACAATCCATTCTGTGACGTCGCAATGCATTCTGTGAGTTCACAATCCAAAGTGTGACGTCACAATCCAGTCTGACACCCCACAATGCATTCTGTGACGTCACAATGCCTTCTGTGACGTCACAATCCAAAGTGTGACGTCACAATCCCAAGTGTGACGTCAGAATCCATTCTGACACCCCACAATCCATTCTGTGACGTCACAATGCATTCTGTGACGTCACAATCCCTTCTGTGACGTCACAATGCATTCTGTGACGTCACAATCCAGTCTAACACCCCACAATCCATTCTGTGACGTCACAATGCATTCTGTGACGTCACAATCCAAAGTGTGATGTCACAACCCCCTCGCGTCACAATCCATTCGATGATGTCACAATCCCTTCTGTGACATCCCAATCCCTTCTGTGACATCACAATGCATTCTGTGACGTCACAATCCAGTCTGACACCCCACAATCCATTCTGTGACGTCACAATGCATTCTGTGATGTCACAATGCAAAGTATGACGTCACAATCCCCTCGCGTCACAATGCATTCTGTGACGTCACAATCCATTCTGACACCCCACAATCCATTCTGTGACGTCACAATGCATTCTGTGACGTCACAATCCAAAGTGTGACGTCACAATCCCCTCGCGTCAAAATCCCTTATGTGACGTCACAATGCATTCTGTGACGTCACAATCCATGCTATGACGTCACAATGGATTCTGTGACGTCCCAATCCAGTCTGACACCCAACAATGCATTCTGTGACGTCACAATACATTCTCTGACGTCACAATCCAAAGTGTGACATCACAAACCCCTCGCGTCACAATACATTCGATGATGTCACAATCCCTTCTGTGACATCACAATCCATTCTGTGACGTCGCAATGCATTCTGTGAGGTCACAATCCAAAGTGTGACGTCACAATCCCCTCGCATCACAATCCATTCTGTGATGTCACAATGCATTCTGTGACGTCACAATCCCTTCTGTGACGTCACAATGCATTCTGTGACGTCACAATCCAGTCTAACACCCCACAATCCATTCTGTGACGTCACAATGCCTTCTGTGACGTCACAATCCAAAGTGTGACATCACAATCCGCTCGCGTCACAATGCATTCTGTGACGTCACAATCCATTCTGTGACGTCACAATGCATTCTGTGACGTCACAGTACATTATGTGACGTCACAATCCAAAGTGTGACGTCACACTCCCCTCGCATCACAATCCATTCTGTGATGTCACAATGCATTCTGTGATGTCACAATCCCTTCTGTGACGTCACAATGCATTCTGTGACGTCACAATCCAGTCTAACACCCCACAATCCATTCTGTGACGTCACAATGCATTCTGTGATGTCACAATGCAAAGTATGACGTCACAATCCCCTCGCGTCACAATTCATTCTGTGACGTCACAATACATTCTGAGACGTCACAATGCATTCTGTGACGTCACAATCCATTCTGACACCCCACAATCCATTCTGTGACACACAATGCATTCTGTGAGGTCACAATCCAAAGTGTGACGTCACAATCCCCTCGCGTCAAAATCCCTTCTGTGACGTCACAATCCATTCTGTGATGTCACAATCCAAAGTGTGACGTCACAATCCCCTCGCATCAGAATCCATTCTGTGATGTCACAATGCATTCTGTGACGTCACAATGCATTCTGTGACGTCACAATCCAAAGTGTGACGTCACAATCCCCTCGCGTCAAAATCCCTTCTGTGACGTCACAATATATTCTGTGACGTCACAATCCATGCTATGACGTCACAATACATTCTGTGACGTCACAATCCAGTCAGACACCCCACAATCCATTCTGTGACGTCACAATGCATTCTGTGACGTCACAATCCAAAGTGTGATGTCACAACCCCCTCGCGTCACAATCCATTCGATGATGTCACAATCCCTTCTGTGACATCACAATCCCTTCTGTGACATCACAATGCATTCTGTGACGTCACAATCCAGTCTGACACCCCACAATCCATTCTGTGACGTCACAATGCATTCTGTGATGTCACAATGCAAAGTATGACGTCACAATCCCCTCGCGTCACAATGCATTCTGTGACGTCACAATCCATTCTGACACCCCACAATCCATTCTGTGACGTCACAATGCATTCTGTGACGTCACAATCCAAAGTGTGACGTCACAATCCCCTCGCGTCAAAATCCCTTATGTGACGTCACAATGCATTCTGTGACGTCACAATCCATGCTATGACGTCACAATGGATTCTGTGACGTCCCAATCCAGTCTGACACCCCACAATCCATTCTGTGACGTCACAATGCATTCTGTGACGTCACAATCCAAAGTGTGATGTCACAACCCCCTCGCGTCATAATCCATTCGATGATGTCACAATCCCTTCTGTGACATCACAATCCATTCTGTGACATCACAATACATTCTGTGACGTCACAAACCCAAAGTGTGACGTCACAATCCATTCTGACACCCCACAATGCATTCTGTGATGTCATAATCCCTTCTGTGACGTCACAATCCATTGTATGACGTCACAATGCATTCTGTGACGTCACAATCCAGTCTGACACCCAACAATGCATTCTGTGACGTCACAATACATTCTCTGACGTCACAATCCAAAGTGTGACATCACAAACCCCTCGCGTCACAATACATTCGATGATGTCACAATCCCTTCTGTGACATCACAATCCATTCTGTGACGTCGCAATGCATTCTGTGAGGTCACAATCCAAAGTGTGACGTAACAATCCATTCTGACACCCCACAATCCATTCTGTGACGTCACAATGCATTCTGTGACGTCACAATCCAAAGTGTGACGTCACAATCCCCTCGCATCACAATCCATTCTGTGATGTCACAATGCATTCTGTGACGTCACAATCCCTTCTGTGACGTCACAATGCATTCTGTGACGTCACAATCCAGTCTAACACCCCACAATCCATTCTGTGACGTCACAATGCCTTCTGTGACGTCACAATCCAAAGTGTGACATCACAATCCGCTCGCGTCACAATGCATTCTGTGACGTCACAATCCATTCTGTGACGTCACAATGCATTCTGTGACGTCACAGTACATTATGTGACGTCACAATCCAAAGTGTGACGTCACAATACATTCTGTGACGTCACAATGCATTCTGTGACGTCACAATCCAAAGTGTGACGTCACAATCCATTCTGACAACCCACAATCCATTCTGTGATGTCATAATCCCTTCAGTGACGTCACAATCCATTCTATGACGTCACAATGCATTCTGTGACGTCACAATCCAGCCTGACACCCCACAATCCATTCTGTGACGTCACAATGCATTCTGTGACGTCACAATCCAAAGTGTGACGTCACAATCCCCTCGCGTCACAATCCATCCGATGATGTCACAATCCCTTCTGTGACGTCACAATCCATTCTGTGACGTCACAATACATTCTGTGACGTCACAATGCATTCTGTGACGTCACAATCCAAAGTGTGACGTCACAATATATTCTGTGACGTCACAATCCATTCTGACACACCACAATGCATTCTGTGACGTCACAATGCATTCTGTGACGTCACAATCCAAAGTGTGACGTCACAATCCATTCTGACACCCCACAATCCATTCTGTGAAGTCACAATACATTCTGTGACGTCACAATCCAAAGTGTGACGTCACAATCCATTCTTACACCCCCAAACCATTCTGTGACGTCACAATCAATTCTGTGACGTCACATTCCATTCTGTGACGTCACAATCCAAAGTGTGACGTCACCATCCACTCGCGTCACAATCCATTCTGTGATGTCATAATCCCTTCTGTGACGTCACAATCCATTCTATGACGTCACAATGCATTCTGTGACGTCACAATCCAGTCTGACACCCCACAATCCATTCTGTGACGTCACAATGCATTCTGTGAGGTCACAATCCAAAGTGTGACGTCACAATCCCCTCGCGTCACAATCCATTCTGTGACGTCACAATCCCTTCTGTGACGTCACAATCCAAAGTGTGACGTCACAACCCCCTCGCGTCACAATCCATTCGATGATGTCACAATCCCTTCTGTGACGTCACAATCCATTCTGTGACGTCACAATCCAGTCTGACACCCCACAATACATTCTGTGACGTCACAATGCGTTCTGTGACGTCACAATCCAAAGTGTGATGTCACAATCCCAAGTGTGACGTCAGAATCCATTCTGACACCCCACAATCCATTCTGTGACGTCACAATGCATTCTGTGACGTCACAATCCAAAGTGTGATGTCACAACCCCCTCGCGTCACAATCCATTCGATGATGTCACAATCACTTCTGTGACATCACTATCCCTTCTGTGACATCACAATGCATTCTGTGACGTCACAATCCAGTCTGACACCCCACAATCCATTCTGTGACGTCACAATGCATTCTGTGATGTAACAATGCAAAGTATGACGTCACAATCCCCTCGCGTCACAATTCATTCTGTGACGTCACAATACATTCTGAGACGTCACAATGCATTCTGTGACGTCACAATCCATTCTGACACCCCACAATCCATTCTGTGACGTCACAATGCATTCTGTGACGTCACAATCCAAAGTGTGACGTCACAATCCCCTCGCGTCAAAATCCCTTCTGTGACGTCACAATCCATTCTGTGACGTCACAATCCTTGCTATGACGTCACAATGGATTCTGTGACGTCACAATCCAGTCTGACACCCCACAATCCATTCTGTGACGTCACAATGCATTCTGTGACGTCACAATCCAAAGTGTGATGTCACAACCCCCTCGCGTCACAATCCATTCGATGATGTCACAATCACTTCTGTGACATCACTATCCCTTCTGTGACATCACAATGCATTCTGTGACGTCACAATCCAGTCTGACACCCCACAATCCATTCTGTGACGTCACAATGCATTCTGTGACGTCACAATCCAAAGTGTGACGTCACAATCCAAAGTGTGACGTCACAATCCATTGTGTGACGTCACAATCCAAAGTGTGACGTCACAATCCAAAGTGTGACGTCAGAATCCATTCTGACACACCACAATCCATTCTGTGACGTCACAATGCATTCTGTGACATCACAACCCAAAGTGTGACGTCACAATCCATTCTGACACCCCACAATCCATTCTGTGATGTCATAATCCCTTCTGTGACGTCACAATCCATTCTATGACGTCACAATGCATTCTGTGACGTCACAATCCCTTCTGTGACGTCACAATCCAAAGTGTGACGTCACAACCCCCTCGCGTCACAATCCATTCGATGATGTCACAATCCCTTCTGTGACGTCACAATCCATCCTGTGACGTCACAATCCAGTCTGACACCCCACAATACATTCTGTGACGTCACAATGCCTTCTGTGACGTCACAATCCAAAGTGTGACGTCACAATCCCAAGTGTGACGTCAGAATCCATTCTGACACCCCACAATCCATTCTGTGACGTCACAATGCATTCTGTGACGTCACAATCCAAAGTGTGACGTCACACTCCCCTCGCATCACAATCCATTCTGTGATGTCACAATGCATTCTGTGACGTCACAATCCCTTCTGTGACGTCACAATGCATTCTGTGACGTCACAATCCAGTCTAACACCCCACAATCCATTCTGTGACGTCACAATGCATTCTGTGAGGTCACAATCCAAAGTGTGACGTCACAATCCCCTCGCGTCACAATCCATTCTGTGACGTCACAATCCATTCTGTGACGTCACAATGCATTCTGTGACGTCACAATGGATTCTGTGACGTCACAATCCAGTCTGACACCCCACAATCCATTCTGTGACGTCACAATGCATTCTGTGACGTCACAATCCAAAGTGTGATGTCACAACCCCCTCGCGTCACAATCCATTCGATGATGTCACAATCCCTTCTGTGACATCCCAATCCCTTCTGTGACATCACAATGCATTCTGTGACGTCACAATCCAGTCTGACACCCCACAATCCATTCTGTGACGTCACAATGCATTCTGTGATGTCACAATGCAAAGAATGACGTCACAATCCCCTCGCGTCACAATTCATTCTGTGACGTCACAATACATTCTGAGACGTCACAATGCATTCTGTGACGTCACAATCCATTCTGACACCCCACAATCCATTCTGTGACGTCACAATGCATTCTGTGACGTCACAATCCAAAGTGTGACGTCACAATCCCCTCGCGTCAAAATCCCTTCTGTGACGTCACAATCCATTCTGTGACGTCACAATCCATGCTATGACGTCACAATGGATTCTGTGACGTCACAATCCAGTCTGACACCCCACAATCCATTCTGTGACGTCACAATGCATTCTGTGACGTCACAATCCAAAGTGTGATGTCACAACCCCCTCGCGTCACAATCCATTCGATGATGTCACAATCCCTTCTGTGACATGACAATCCATTCTGTGACATCACAATGGATTCTGTGACGTCACAATCCATTCTGACACACCACAATCCATTCTGTGACGTCACAATGCATTCTGTGACGTCACAATCCAAAGTGTGACGTCACAATCCATTGTGTGACGTCACAATCCATTCTGTGACGCCACAATCCATTCTGTGACGTCACAATCTAAAGTGTGACGTCACAACCCAAAGTGTGACGTCACAACCCATTCTGACACACCACAATCCATTCTGTGATGTCATAATCCCTTCTGTGACGTCACAATCCATTCTATGACGTCACAATGCATTCTGTGACGTCACAATCCATTCTGTGACGTCACAATCCAAAGTGTGACGTCACAATCCCCTCGCATCACAATCCATTCTGTGACGTCACAATCCCTTCTGTGACGTCACAATCCAAAGTGTGACGTCACAACCCCCTCGCGTCACAATCCATTCTGTGACGTCGCAATGCATTCTGTGAGTTCACAATCCAAAGTGTGACGTCACAATCCAGTCTGACACCCCACAATGCATTCTGTGACGTCACAATGCCTTCTGTGACGTCACAATCCAAAGTGTGACGTCACAATCCCAAGTGTGACGTCAGAATCCATTCTGACACCCCACAATCCATTCTGTGACGTCACAATGCATTCTGTGACGTCACAATCCCTTCTGTGACGTCACAATGCATTCTGTGACGTCACAATCCAGTCTAACACCCCACAATCCATTCTGTGACGTCACAATGCATTCTGTGACGTCACAATCCAAAGTGTGATGTCACAACCCCCTCGCGTCACAATCCATTCGATGATGTCACAATCCCTTCTGTGACATCCCAATCCCTTCTGTGACATCACAATGCATTCTGTGACGTCACAATCCAGTCTGACACCCCACAATCCATTCTGTGACGTCACAATGCATTCTGTGATGTCACAATGCAAAGTATGACGTCACAATCCCCTCGCGTCACAATGCATTCTGTGACGTCACAATCCATTCTGACACCCCACAATCCATTCTGTGACGTCACAATGCATTCTGTGACGTCACAATCCAAAGTGTGACGTCACAATCCCCTCGCGTCAAAATCCCTTATGTGACGTCACAATGCATTCTGTGACGTCACAATCCATGCTATGACGTCACAATGGATTCTGTGACGTCCCAATCCAGTCTGACACCCAACAATGCATTCTGTGACGTCACAATACATTCTCTGACGTCACAATCCAAAGTGTGACATCACAAACCCCTCGCGTCACAATACATTCGATGATGTCACAATCCCTTCTGTGACATCACAATCCATTCTGTGACGTCGCAATGCATTCTGTGAGGTCACAATCCAAAGTGTGACGTAACAATCCATTCTGACACCCCACAATCCATTCTGTGACGTCACAATGCATTCTGTGACGTCACAATCCAAAGTGTGACGTCACAATCCCCTCGCATCACAATCCATTCTGTGATGTCACAATGCATTCTGTGACGTCACAATCCCTTCTGTGACGTCACAATGCATTCTGTGACGTCACAATCCAGTCTAACACCCCACAATCCATTCTGTGACGTCACAATGCCTTCTGTGACGTCACAATCCAAAGTGTGACATCACAATCCGCTCGCGTCACAATGCATTCTGTGACGTCACAATCCATTCTGTGACGTCACAATGCATTCTGTGACGTCACAGTACATTATGTGACGTCACAATCCAAAGTGTGACGTCACAATACATTCTGTGACGTCACAATGCATTCTGTGACGTCACAATCCAAAGTGTGACGTCACAATCCATTCTGACAACCCACAATCCATTCTGTGATGTCATAATCCCTTCAGTGACGTCACAATCCATTCTATGACGTCACAATGCATTCTGTGACGTCACAATCCAGCCTGACACCCCACAATCCATTCTGTGACGTCACAATGCATTCTGTGACGTCACAATCCAAAGTGTGACGTCACAATCCCCTCGCGTCACAATCCATCCGATGATGTCACAATCCCTTCTGTGACGTCACAATCCATTCTGTGACGTCACAATACATTCTGTGACGTCACAATGCATTCTGTGACGTCACAATCCAAAGTGTGACGTCACAATATATTCTGTGACGTCACAATCCATTCTGACACACCACAATGCATTCTGTGACGTCACAATGCATTCTGTGACGTCACAATCCAAAGTGTGACGTCACAATCCATTCTGACACCCCACAATCCATTCTGTGAAGTCACAATACATTCTGTGACGTCACAATCCAAAGTGTGACGTCACAATCCATTCTTACACCCCCAAACCATTCTGTGACGTCACAATCAAT